>NW_027648671.1:0-67348 GCF_051294905.1 Botryllus schlosseri | reverse complement strand
TGCTACAGTCTGGTAGCGGAGTTGTAACTGTAGGCCCTCGGGAACATGGAGAAATCATGGTGTAATTGAACTTTTCATAAATTTTCATATCCCCCAAAATGGCTAAATCTGCCAATATCTCCTAAACTACAATAGCCAGGAATACGCCGATAGGCTCATTCGACGTAACTTTTCATTTGCTACAGTCTGGTAGCGGAGTTGTAACTGTAGGCCCTCGGGAACATAGAGAAATCAGGGTGTAATTGAACTTTTCATAAATTTTCATACCCCCCAAAATGGCTAAATCTGCCAATATCTCCTAAACTACAATAGCCAGGAATACGCCGATAGGCTCATTCGACGTAACTTTTGATTTGCTACAGTCTGGTAGCGGAGTTGTAACTGTAGGCCCTCGGGAACATAGAGAAATCATGGTGTAATTGAACTTTTCATAAATTTTCATACCCCCCAAAATGGCTAAATCTGCCAATATCTCCTAAACTACAATAGCCAGGAATACGCCGATAGGCTCATTCGACGTAACTTTTGATTTGCTACAGTCTGGTAGCGGAGTTGTAACTGTAGGCCCTCGGGAACATAGAGAAATCATGGTGTAATTGAACTTTTCATAAATTTTCATACCCCCGTAAATGGCTAAATCTGCCAATATCTCCTAAACTACAATAGCCAGGAATACGACGATAGGCTCATTCGACGTAACTTTTGATTTGCTACAGTCTGGTAGCGGAGTTGTAACCGTAGGCCCTCGGGAACATAGAGAAATCATGGTGTAATTGAACTTTTCATAAATTTCCATACCTCCCAAAATGGCTAAATCTGCCAATATCTCCTAAACTACAATAGCCAGGAATACGCCGATAGGCTCATTCGACGTAACTGTTGATTTGCTACAGTCTGGTAGCGGAGTTGTAACCGTAGGCCATCGGGAACATAGAGAAATCATGGTGTAATTGAACTTTTCATAAATTTTCATACCCCCAAAATGGCTAAATCTGCCAATATCTCCTAAACTACAATAGCCAGGAATACGCCGATAGGCTCATTCGACGTAACTTTTGATTTGCTACAGTATGGAAGCGGAGTTGTAACTGTAGGCCCTCGGGAACATAGAGAAATCATGGTGTAATTGAACTTTTCATAAATTTTCATACCCATCAAAATGGCTAAATCTGCCAATATCTCCTAAACTACAATAGCCAGGAATACGCCGATAGGCTCATTCGACATAACTTTTGATTTGCTACAGTCTGGTAGCGGAGTTGTAACTGTAGGCCCTCGGGAACATAGAGAAATCATGGTGTAATTGAACTTTTCATAAATTTTCATACCCCCCAAAATGGCTAAATCTGCCAATATCTCCTAAACAACAATAGCCAGGAATACGCCGATAGGCTCATTCGACGTAACTTTTGATTTGCTACAGTCTGGTAGCGGAGTTGTAACTGTAGGCCCTCGGGAACATAGAGAAATCATGGTGTAATTGAACTTTTCATAAATTTTCATACCCCCCAAAATGGCTAAATCTGCCAATATCTCCTAAACTACAATAGCCAGGAATACGCCGATAGGCTCATTCGACGTAACTTTTGATTTGCTACAGTCTGGTAGCGGAGTTGTAACTGTAGGCCCTCGGGAACATAGAGAAATCATGGTGTAATTGAACTTTTCATAAATTTTCATACCCCCGTAAATGGCTAAATCTGCCAATATCTCCTAAACTACAATAGCCAGGAATACGACGATAGGCTCATTCGACGTAACTTTTGATTTGCTACAGTCTGGTAGCGGAGTTGTAACCGTAGGCCCTCGGGAACATGGAGAAATCATGGTGTAATTGAACTTTTCATAAATTTTCATACCCCCGTAAATGGCTAAATCTGCCAATATCTCCTAAACTACAATAGCCAGGAATACGCCGATAGGCTCATTCGACGTAACTTTTGATTTGCTACAGTCTGGTAGCGGAGTTGTAACTGTAGGCCCTCGGGAACATAGAGAAATCATGGTGTAATTGAACTTTTCATAACTTTTCATGCCCCCCAAAATGGCTAAATCTGCCAATATCTCCTAAACTACAATAGCCAGGAATACGCCGATAGGCTCATTCGACGTAACTTTTGATTTGCTACAGTCTGGTAGCGGAGTTGTAACTGTAGGCCCTCGGGAACATGGAGAAATCATGGTGTAATTGAACTTTTCATAAATTTTCATATCCCCCAAAATGGCTAAATCTGCCAATATCTCCTAAACTACAATAGCCAGGAATACGCCGATAGGCTCATTCGACGTAACTTTTCATTTGCTACAGTCTGGTAGCGGAGTTGTAACTGTAGGCCCTCGGGAACATAGAGAAATCATGGTGTAATTGAACTTTTCATAAATTTTCATACCCCCCAAAATGGCTAAATCTGCCAATATCTCCTAAACTACAATAGCCAGGAATACGCCGATAGGCTCATTCGACGTAACTTTTGATTTGCTACAGTCTGGTAGCGGAGTTGTAACTGTAGGCCCTCGGGAACATAGAGAAATCATGGTGTAATTGAACTTTTCATAAATTTTCATACCCCCCAAAATGGCTAAATCTGCCAATATCTCCTAAACTACAATAGCCAGGAATACGCCGATAGGCTCATTCGACGTAACTTTTGATTTGCTACAGTCTGGTAGCGGAGTTGTAACTGTAGGCCCTCGGGAACATAGAGAAATCATGGTGTAATTGAACTTTTCATAAATTTTCATACCCCCGTAAATGGCTAAATCTGCCAATATCTCCTAAACTACAATAGCCAGGAATACGACGATAGGCTCATTCGACGTAACTTTTGATTTGCTACAGTCTGGTAGCGGAGTTGTAACCGTAGGCCCTCGGGAACATAGAGAAATCATGGTGTAATTGAACTTTTCATAAATTTCCATACCTCCCAAAATGGCTAAATCTGCCAATATCTCCTAAACTACAATAGCCAGGAATACGCCGATAGGCTCATTCGACGTAACTGTTGATTTGCTACAGTCTGGTAGCGGAGTTGTAACCGTAGGCCATCGGGAACATAGAGAAATCATGGTGTAATTGAACTTTTCATAAATTTTCATACCCCCAAAAATGGCTAAATCTTCCAATATCTCCTAAACTACAATAGCCAGGAATACGCCGATAGGCTCATTCGACGTAATTTTTGATTTGCTACAGTCTGGTAGCGGAGTTGTAACTGTAGGCCGTCGGGAACATAGAGAAATTATGGTGTAATTGAACTTTTCATAAATTTTCATACCCCCCAAAATGGCTAAATCTGCCAATATCTCCTAAACTACAATAGCCAGGAATACGCCGATAGGCTCATTCGACGTAACTTTTGATTTGCTACAGTCTGGTAGCGGAGTTGTAACTGTAGGCCCTCGGGAACATAGAGAAATCATGGTGTAATTGAACTTTTCATAAATTTTCATACCCCCCAAAATGGCTGAATCTGCCAATATCTCCTAAATTACAATAGCCAGGAATACGCCGATAGGCTCATTCGACGTAACTTTTGATTTGCTACAGTCTGGTAGCGGAGTTGTAACTGTAGGCCCTCGGGAACATAGAGAAATCATGGTGTAATTGAACTTTTCATAAATTTTCATACCCCCAAAATGGCTAAATCTGCCAATATCTCCTAAACTACAATAGCCAGGAATACGCCGATAGGCTCATTCGACGTAACTTTTGATTTGCTACAGTCTGGTAGCGGAGTTGTAACTGTAGGCCCTCGGGAACATAGAGAAATCATGGTGTAATTGAACTTTTCATAAATTTTCATACCCCCCAAAATGGCTAAATCTGCCAATATCTCCTAAACTACAATAGCCAGGAATACGCCGATAGGCTCATTCGACGTAACTTTTGATTTGCTACAGTCTGGTAGCGGAGTTGTAACTGTAGGCCCTCGGGAACATAGAGAAATCATGGTGTAATTGAACTTTTCATAAATTTTCATACCCCCGTAAATGGCTAAATCTGCCAATATCTCCTAAACTACAATAGCCAGGAATACGCCGATAGGCTCATTCGACGTAACTTTTGATTTGCTACAGTCTGGTAGCGGAGTTGTAACCGTAGGCCCTCGGAAACATAGAGAAATCATGGTGTAATTGAACTTTTCATAAATTTTCATACCCCCGTAAATGGCTAAATCTGCCAATATCTCCTAAACTACAATAGCCAGGAATACGCCGATAGGCTCATTCGACGTAACTTTTGATTTGCTACAGTCTGGTAGCGGAGTTGTAACTGTAGGCCCTCGGGAACATAGAGAAATCATGGTGTAATTGAACTTTTCATAAATTTTCATGCCCCCCAAAATGGCTAAATCTGCCAATATCTCCTAAACTACAATAGCCAGGAATACGCCGATAGGCTCATTCGACGTAACTTTTGATTTGCTACAGTCTGGTAGCGGAGTTGTAACTGTAGGCCCTCGGGAACATGGAGAAATCATGGTGTAATTGAACTTTTCATAAATTTTCATATCCCCCAAAATGGCTAAATCTGCCAATATCTCCTAAACTACAATAGCCAGGAATACGCCGATAGGCTCATTCGACGTAACTTTTCATTTGCTACAGTCTGGTAGCGGAGTTGTAACTGTAGGCCCTCGGGAACATAGAGAAATCATGGTGTAATTGAACTTTTCATAAATTTTCATACCCCCAAAATGGCTAAATCTGCCAATATCTCCTAAACTACAATAGCCAGGAATACGCCGATAGGCTCATTCGACGTAACTTTTGATTTGCTACAGTATGGAATCGGAGTTGTAACTGTAGGCCCTCGGGAACATAGAGAAATCATGGTGTAATTGAACTTTTCATAAATTTTCATACCCATCAAAATGGCTAAATCTGCCAATATCTCCTAAACTACAATAGCCAGGAATAC
The DNA here is from genome assembly GCF_051294905.1 of Botryllus schlosseri. Taxonomy (NCBI): domain Eukaryota; kingdom Metazoa; phylum Chordata; class Ascidiacea; order Stolidobranchia; family Styelidae; genus Botryllus; species Botryllus schlosseri. The sequence goes on along the minus strand of NW_027648671.1, from coordinate 62,427 downwards.
GCCGATAGGCTCATTCGACATAACTTTTGATTTGCTACAGTCTGGTAGCGGAGTTGTAACTGTAGGCCCTCGGGAACATAGAGAAATCATGGTGTAATTGAACTTTTCATAAATTTTCATACCCCCCAAAATGGCTAAATCTGCCAATATCTCCTAAACTACAATAGCCAGGAATACGCCGATAGGCTCATTCGACGTAACTTTTGATTTGCTACAGTCTGGTAGCGGAGTTGTAACTGTAGGCCCTCGGGAACATAGAGAAATCATGGTGTAATTGAACTTTTCATAAATTTTCATACCCCCCAAAATGGCTAAATCTGCCAATATCTCCTAAACTACAATAGCCAGGAATACGCCGATAGGCTCATTCGACGTAACTTTTGATTTGCTACAGTCTGGTAGCGGAGTTGTAACTGTAGGCCCTCGGGAACATAGAGAAATCATGGTGTAATTGAACTTTTCATAAATTTTCATACCCCCGTAAATGGCTAAATCTGCCAATATCTCCTAAACTACAATAGCCAGGAATACGACGATAGGCTCATTCGACGTAACTTTTGATTTGCTACAGTCTGGTAGCGGAGTTGTAACCGTAGGCCCTCGGGAACATAGAGAAATCATGGTGTAATTGAACTTTTCATAAATTTCCATACCTCCCAAAATGGCTAAATCTGCCAATATCTCCTAAACTACAATAGCCAGGAATACGCCGATAGGCTCATTCGACGTAACTGTTGATTTGGTACAGTCTGGTAGCGGAGTTGTAACCGTAGGCCATCGGGAACATAGAGAAATCATGGTGTAATTGAACTTTTCATAAATTTTCATACCCCCAAAAATGGCTAAATCTTCCAATATCTCCTAAACTACAATAGCCAGGAATACGCCGATAGGCTCATTCGACGTAATTTTTGATTTGCTACAGTCTGGTAGCGGAGTTGTAACTGTAGGCCGTCGGGAACATAGAGAAATTATGGTGTAATTGAACTTTTCATAAATTTTCATACCCCCCAAAATGGCTAAATCTGCCAATATCTCCTAAACTACAATAGCCAGGAATACGCCGATAAGCTCATTCGACGTAACTTTTGATTTGCTACAGTCTGGTAGCGGAGTTGTAACTGTAGGCCCTCGGGAACATAGAGAAATCATGGTGTATTTGAACTTTTCATAAATTTTCATACCCCCCAAAATGGCTAAATCTGCCAATATCTCCTAAACTACAATAGCCAGGAATACGCCGATAGGCTCATTCGACGTAACTTTTGATTTGCTACAGTCTGGTAGCGGAGTTGTAACTGTAGGCCCTCGGGAACATAGAGAAATCATGGTGTAATTGAACTTTTCATAAATTTTCATACCCCCCAAAATGGCTGAATCTGCCAATATCTCCTAAATTACAATCGCCAGGAATACGCCGATAGGCTCATTCGACGTAACTTTTGATTTGCTACAGTCTGGTAGCGGAGTTGTAACTGTAGGCCCTCGGGAACATAGAGAAATCATGGTGTAATTGAACTTTTCATAAATTTTCATACCCCCAAAATGGCTAAATCTGCCAATATCTCCTAAACTACAATAGCCAGGAATACGCCGATAGGCTCATTCGACGTAACTTTTGATTTGCTACAGTCTGGTAGCGGAGTTGTAACTGTAGGCCCTCGGGAACATAGAGAAATCATGGTGTAATTGAACTTTTCATAAATTTTCATACCCCCCAAAATGGCTAAATCTGCCAATATCTCCTAAACTACAATAGCCAGGAATACGCCGATAGGCTCATTCGACGTAACTTTTGATTTGCTACAGTCTGGTAGCGGAGTTGTAACTGTAGGCCCTCGGGAACATAGAGAAATCATGGTGTAATTGAACTTTTCATAAATTTTCATACCCCCCAAAATGGCTAAATCTGCCAATATCTCCTAAACTACAATAGCCAGGAATACGCCGATAGGCTCATTCGACGTAACTTTTGATTTGCTACAGTCTGGTAGCGGAGTTGTAACTGTAGGCCCTCGGGAACATAGAGAAATCATGGTGTAATTGAACTTTTCATAAATTTTCATACCCCCGTAAATGGCTAAATCTGCCAATATCTCCTAAACTACAATAGCCAGGAATACGCCGATAGGCTCATTCGACGTAACTTTTGATTTGCTACAGTCTGGTAGCGGAGTTGTAACTGTAGGCCCTCGGGAACATAGAGAAATCATGGTGTAATTGAACTTTTCATAAATTTTCATGCCCCCCAAAATGGCTAAATCTGCCAATATCTCCTAAACTACAATAGCCAGGAATACGCCGATAGGCTCATTCGACGTAACTTTTGATTTGCTACAGTCTGGTAGCGGAGTTGTAACTGTAGGCCCTCGGGAACATGGAGAAATCATGGTGTAATTGAACTTTTCATAAATTTTCATATCCCCCAAAATGGCTAAATCTGCCAATATCTCCTAAACTACAATAGCCAGGAATACGCCGATAGGCTCATTCGACGTAACTTTTCATTTGCTACAGTCTGGTAGCGGAGTTGTAACTGTAGGCCCTCGGGAACATAGAGAAATCATGGTGTAATTGAACTTTTCATAAATTTTCATACCCCCAAAATGGCTAAATCTGCCAATATCTCCTAAACTACAATAGCCAGGAATACGCCGATAGGCTCATTCGACGTAACTTTTGATTTGCTACAGTATGGAAGCGGAGTTGTAACTGTAGGCCCTCGGGAACATAGAGAAATCATGGTGTAATTGAACTTTTCATAAATTTTCATACCCATCAAAATGGCTAAATCTGCCAATATCTCCTAAACTACAATAGCCAGGAATACGCCGATAGGCTCATTCGACATAACTTTTGATTTGCTACAGTCTGGTAGCGGAGTTGTAACTGTAGGCCCTCGGGAACATAGAGAAATCATGGTGTAATTGAACTTTTCATAAATTTTCATACCCCCCAAAATGGCTAAATCTGCCAATATCTCCTAAACTACAATAGCCAGGAATACGCCGATAGGCTCATTCGACGTAACTTTTGATTTGCTACAGTCTGGTAGCGGAGTTGTAACTGTAGGCCCTCGGGAACATAGAGAAATCATGGTGTAATTGAACTTTTCATAAATTTTCATACCCCCCAAAATGGCTAAATCTGCCAATATCTCCTAAACTACAATAGCCAGGAATACGCCGATAGGCTCATTCGACGTAACTTTTGATTTGCTACAGTCTGGTAGCGGAGTTGTAACTGTAGGCCCTCGGGAACATAGAGAAATCATGGTGTAATTGAACTTTTCATAAATTTTCATACCCCCGTAAATGGCTAAATCTGCCAATATCTCCTAAACTACAATAGCCAGGAATACGACGATAGGCTCATTCGACGTAACTTTTGATTTGCTACAGTCTGGTAGCGGAGTTGTAACTGTAGGCCCTCGGGAACATAGAGAAATCATGGTGTAATTGAACTTTTCATAAATTTCCATACCTCCCAAAATGGCTAAATCTGCCAATATCTCCTAAACTACAATAGCCAGGAATACGCCGATAGGCTCATTCGACGTAACTGTTGATTTGCTACAGTCTGGTAGCGGAGTTGTAACCGTAGGCCATCGGGAACATAGAGAAATCATGGTGTAATTGAACTTTTCATAAATTTTCATACCCCCAAAAATGGCTAAATCTTCCAATATCTCCTAAACTACAATAGCCAGGAATACGCCGATAGGCTCATTCGACGTAATTTTTGATTTGCTACAGTCTGGTAGCGGAGTTGTAACTGTAGGCCGTCGGGAACATAGAGAAATTATGGTGTAATTGAACTTTTCATAAATTTTCATACCCCCCAAAATGGCTAAATCTGCCAATATCTCCTAAACTACAATAGCCAGGAATACGCCGATAAGCTCATTCGACGTAACTTTTGATTTGCTACAGTCTGGTAGCGGAGTTGTAACTGTAGGCCCTCGGGAACATAGAGAAATCATGGTGTAATTGAACTTTTCATAAATTTTCATACCCCCCAAAATGGCTAAATCTGCCAATATCTCCTAAACTACAATAGCCAGGAATACGCCGATAGGCTCATTCGACGTAACTTTTGATTTGCTACAGTCTGGTAGCGGAGTTGTAACTGTAGGCCCTCGGGAACATAGAGAAATCATGGTGTAATTGAACTTTTCATAAATTTTCATACCCCCCAAAATGGCTGAATCTGCCAATATCTCCTAAATTACAATAGCCAGGAATACGCCGATAGGCTCATTCGACGTAACTTTTGATTTGCTACAGTCTGGTAGCGGAGTTGTAACTGTAGGCCCTCGAGAACATAGAGAAATCATGGTGTAATTGAACTTTTCATAAATTTTCATACCCCCAAAATGGCTAAATCTGCCAATATCTCCTAAACTACAATAGCCAGGAATACGCCGATAGGCTCATTCGACGTAACTTTTGATTTGCTACAGTCTGGTAGCGGAGTTGTAACTGTAGGCCCTCGGGAACATAGAGAAATCATGGTGTAATTGAACTTTTCATAAATTTTCATACCCCCCAAAATGGCTAAATCTGCCAATATCTCCTAAACTACAATAGCCAGGAATACGCCGATAGGCTCATTCGACGTAACTTTTGATTTGCTACAGTCTGGTAGCGGAGTTGTAACTGTAGGCCCTCGGGAACATAGAGAAATCATGGTGTAATTGAACTTTTCATAAATTTTCATACCCCCGTAAATGGCTAAATCTGCCAATATCTCCTAAACTACAATAGCCAGGAATACGCCGATAGGCTCATTCGACGTAACTTTTGATTTGCTACAGTCTGGTAGCGGAGTTGTAACCGTAGGCCCTCGGGAACATAGAGAAATCATGGTGTAATTGAACTTTTCATAAATTTTCATACCCCCGTAAATGGCTAAATCTGCCAATATCTCCTAAACTACAATAGCCAGGAATACGCCGATAGGCTCATTCGACGTAACTTTTGATTTGCTACAGTCTGGTAGCGGAGTTGTAACTGTAGGCCCTCGGGAACATAGAGAAATCATGGTGTAATTGAACTTTTCATAAATTTTCATGCCCCCCAAAATGGCTGAATCTGCCAATATCTCCTAAACTACAATAGCCAGGAATACGCCGATAGGCTCATTCGACGTAACTTTTGATTTGCTACAGTCTGGTAGCGGAGTTGTAACTGTAGGCCCTCGGGAACATGGAGAAATCATGGTGTAATTGAACTTTTCATAAATTTTCATATCCCCCAAAATGGCTAAATCTGCCAATATCTCCTAAACTACAATAGCCAGGAATACGCCGATAGGCTCATTCGACGTAACTTTTCATTTGCTACAGTCTGGTAGCGGAGTTGTAACTGTAGGCCCTCGGGAACATAGAGAAATCATGGTGTAATTGAACTTTTCATAAATTTTCATACCCCCAAAATGGCTAAATCTGCCAATATCTCCTAAACTACAATAGCCAGGAATACGCCGATAGGCTCATTCGACGTAACTTTTGATTTGCTACAGTATGGAAGCGGAGTTGTAACTGTAGGCCCTCGGGAACATAGAGAAATCATGGTGTAATTGAACTTTTCATAAATTTTCATACCCATCAAAATGGCTAAATCTGCCAATATCTCCTAAACTACAATAGCCAGGAATACGCCGATAGGCTCATTCGACATAACTTTTGATTTGCTACAGTCTGGTAGCGGAGTTGTAACTGTAGGCCCTCGGGAACATAGAGAAATCATGGTGTAATTGAACTTTTCATAAATTTTCATACCCCCCAAAATGGCTAAATCTGCCAATATCTCCTAAACTACAATAGCCAGGAATACGCCGATAGGCTCATTCGACGTAACTTTTGATTTGCTACAGTCTGGTAGCGGAGTTGTAACTGTAGGCCCTCGGGAACATAGAGAAATCATGGTGTAATTGAACTTTTCATAAATTTTCATACCCCCCAAAATGGCTAAATCTGCCAATATCTCCTAAACTACAATAGCCAGGAATACGCCGATAGGCTCATTCGACGTAACTTTTGATTTGCTACAGTCTGGTAGCGGAGTTGTAACTGTAGGCCTTCGGGAACATAGAGAAATCATGGTGTAATTGAACTTTTCATAAATTTTCATACCCCCCAAAATGGCTAAATCTGCCAATATCTCCTAAACTACAATAGCCAGGAATACGCCGATGAGCTCATTCGACGTAACTTTTGATTTGCTACAGTCTGGTAGCGGAGTTGTAACTGTAGGCCCTCGGGAACATAGAGAAATCATGGTGTAATTGAACTTTTCATAAATTTTCATACCCCCCAAAATGGCTAAATTTGCCAATATCTCCTAAACTACAATAGCCAGGAATACGCCGATAGGCTCATTCGACGTAACTTTTGATTTGCTACAGTCTGGTAGCGGAGTTGTAACTGTAGGCCCTCGGGAACATAGAGAATTCATGGTGTAATTGAACTTTTCATAAATTTTCATACCCCCCAAAATGGCTAAATCTGCCAATATCTCCTAAACTACAATAGCCAGGAATACGCCGATAGGCTCATTCGACGTAACTTTTGATTTGCTACAGTCTGGTAGCGGAGTTGTAACTGTAGGCCCTCAAGAACATAGAGAAATCATGGTGTAATTGAACTTTTCATAAATTTCCATACCCCCCAAAATGGCTAAATCTGCCAATATCTCCTAAACTACAATAGCCAGGAATACGCCGATAGGCTCATTCGACGTAACTTTTGATTTGCTACAGTCTGGTAGCGGAGTTGTAACTGTAGGCCCTCGGGAACATATAGAAATCATGGTGTAATTGAACTTTTCATAAATTTTCATACCCCCCAAAATGGCTAAATCTGCCAATATCTCCTAAACTACAATAGCCAGGAATACGCCGATAGGCTCATTCGACGTAACTTTTGATTTGCTAAAGTCTGGTAGCGGAGTTGTAACTGTAGGCCCTCGGGAACATAGAGAAATCATGGTGTAATTGAACTTTTCATAAATTTTCATACCCCCCAAAATGGCTAAATCTGCCAATATCTCCTAAACTACAATAGCCAGGAATACGCCGATAAGCTCATTCGACGTAACTTTTGATTTGCTACAGTCTGGTAGCGGAGTTGTAACTGTAGGCCCTCGGGAACATAGAGAAATCATGGTGTAATTGAACTTTTCATAAATTTTCATACCCCCCAAAATGGCTAAATCTGCCAATATCTCCTAAACTACAATAGCCAGGAATACGCCGATAGGCTCATTCGACGTAACTTTTGATTTGCTACAGTCTGGTAGCGGAGTTGTAACTGTAGGCCCTCGGGAACATAGAGAAATCATGGTGTAATTGAACTTTTCATAAATTTTCATACCCCCCAAAATGGCTAAATCTGCCAATATCTCCTAAACTACAATAGCCAGGAATACGCCGATAGGCTCATTCGACGTAACTTTTGATTTGCTACAGTCTGGTAGCGGAGTTGTAACTGTAGGCCCTCGGGAACATAGAGAAATCATGGTGTAATTGAACTTTTCATAAATTTTCATACCCCCCCAAATGGCTGAATCTGCCAATATCTCCTAAACTACAATAGCCAGGAATACGCCGATAGGCTCATTCGACGTAACTTTTGATTTGCTACAGTCTGGTAGCGGAGTTGTAACTGTAGGCCCTCGGGAACATAGAGAAATCATGGTGTAATTGAACTTTTCATAAATTTTCATACCCCCCAAAATGGCTAAATCTGCCAATATCTCCTAAACTACAATAGCCAGGAATACGCCGATAGGCTCATTCGACGTAACTTTTGATTTGCTACAGTCTGGTAGCGGAGTTGTAACTGTAGGCCCTCGGGAACATAGAGAAATCATGGTGTAATTGAACTTTTCATAAATTTTCATACCCCCCAAAATGGCTAAATCTGCCAATATCTCCTAAACTACAATAGCCAGGAATACGCCGATAGGCTCATTCGACGTAACTTTTGATTTGCTACAGTCTGGTAGCGGAGTTGTAACTGTAGGCCCTCGGGAACATAGAGAAATCATGGTGTAATTGAACTTTTCATAAATTTTCATACCCCCGTAAATGGCTAAATCTGATAATATCTCCTAAACTACAATAGCCAGGAATACGCCGATAGGCTCATTCGACGTAACTTTTGATTTGCTACAGTCTGGTAGCGGAGTTGTAACCGTAGGCCCTCGGGAACATAGAGAAATCATGGTGTAATTGAACTTTTCATAAATTTCCATACCCCCCAAAATGGCTAAATCTGCCAATATCTCCTAAACTACAATAGCCAGGAATACGCCGATAGGCTCATTCGACGTAACTGTTGATTTGCTACAGTCTGGTAGCGGAGTTGTAACCGTAGGCCATCGGGAACATAGAGAAATCATGGTGTAATTGAACTTTTCATAAATTTTCATACCCCCCAAAATGGCTAAATCTTCCAATATCTCCTAAACTACAATAGCCAGGAATACGCCGATAGGCTCATTCGACGTAATTTTTGATTTGCTACAGTTTGGTAGCGGAGTTGTAACTGTAGGCCCTCGGGAACATAGAGAAATCATGGTGTAATTGAACTTTTCATAAATTTTCATACCCCCCAAAATGGCTAAATCTGCCAATATCTCCTAAACTACAATAGCCAGGAATACGCCGATAGGCTCATTCGACGTAACTTTTGATTTGCTACAGTCTGGTAGCGGAGTTGTAACTGTAGGCCCTCGGGAACATAGAGAAATCATGGTGTAATTGAACTTTTCATAAATTTTCATACCCCCCAAAATGGCTAAATCTGCCAATATCTCCTAAACTACAATAGCCAGGAATACGCCGATAAGCTCATTCGACGTAACTTTTGATTTGCTACAGTCTGGTAGCGGAGTTGTAACTGTAGGCCCTCGGGAACATAGAGAAATCATGGTGTAATTGAACTTTTCATAAATTTTCATACCCCCCAAAATGGCTAAATCTGCCAATATCTCCTAAACTACAATAGCCAGGAATACGCCGATAGGCTCATTCGACGTAACTTTTGATTTGCTACAGTCTGGTAGCGGAGTTGTAACTGTAGGCCCTCGGGAACATAGAGAAATCATGGTGTAATTGAACTTTTCATAAATTTTCATACCCCCCAAAATGGCTAAATCTGCCAATATCTCCTAAACTACAATAGCCAGGAATACGCCGATAGGCTCATTCGACGTAACTTTTGATTTGCTACAGTCTGGTAGCGGAGTTGTAACTGTAGGCCCTCGGGAACATAGAGAAATCATGGTGTAATTGAACTTTTCATAAATTTTCATACCCCCCAAAATGGCTGAATCTGCCAATATCTCCTTAACTACAATAGCCAGGAATACGCCGATAGGCTCATTCGACGTAACTTTTGATTTGCTACAGTCTGGTAGCGGAGTTGTAACTGTAGGCCCTCGGGAACATAGAGAAATCATGGTGTAATTGAACTTTTCATAAATTTTCATACCCCCCAAAATGGCTAAATCTGCCAATATCTCCTAAACTACAATAGCCAGGAATACGCCGATAGGCTCATTCGACGTAACTTTTGATTTGCTACAGTCTGGTAGCGGAGTTGTAACTGTAGGCCCTCGGGAACATAGAGAAATCATGGTGTAATTGAACTTTTCATAAATTTTCATACCCCCCAAAATGGCTAAATCTGCCAATATCTCCTAAACTACAATAGCCAGGAATACGCCGATAGGCTCATTCGACGTAACTTTTGATTTGCTACAGTCTGGTAGCGGAGTTGTAACTGTAGGCCCTCGGGAACATAGAGAAATCATGGTGTAATTGAACTTTTCATAAATTTTCATACCCCCGTAAATGGCTAAATCTGCCAATATCTCCTAAACTACAATAGCCAGGAATACGCCGATAGGCTCATTCGACGTAACTTTTGATTTGCTACAGTCTGGTAGCGGAGTTGTAACCGTAGGCCCTCGGGAACATAGAGAAATCATGGTGTAATTGAACTTTTCATAAATTTCCATACCCCCCAAAATGGCTAAATCTGCCAATATCTCCTAAACTACAATAGCCAGGAATACGCCGATAGGCTCATTCGACGTAACTGTTGATTTGCTACAGTCTGGTAGCGGAGTTGTAACCGTAGGCCATCGGGAACATAGAGAAATCATGGTGTAATTGAACTTTTCATAAATTTTCATACCCCCCAAAATGGCTAAATCTTCCAATATCTCCTAAACTACAATAGCCAGGAATACGCCGATAGGCTCATTCGACGTAATTTTTGATTTGCTACAGTCTGGTAGCGGAGTTGTAACTGTAGGCCCTCGGGAACATAGAGAAATCATGGTGTAATTGAACTTTTCATAAATTTTCATACCCCCCAAAATGGCTAAATCTGCCAATATCTCCTAAACTACAATAGCCAGGAATACGCCGATAAGCTCATTCGACGTAACTTTTGATTTGCTACAGTCTGGTAGCGGAGTTGTAACTGTAGGCCCTCGGGAACATAGAGAAATCATGGTGTAATTGAACTTTTCATAAATTTTCATACCCCCCAAAATGGCTAAATCTGCCAATATCTCCTAAACTACAATAGCCAGGAATACGCCGATAGGCTCATTCGACGTAACTTTTGATTTGCTACAGTCTGGTAGCGGAGTTGTAACCGTAGGCCCTCGGGAACATAGAGAAATCATGGTGTAATTGAACTTTTCATAAATTTTCATACCCCAAAAATGGCTAAATCTGCCAATATCTCCTAAGCTACAATAGCCAGGAATACTCCGATAGGCTCATTCGACGTAACTTTTGATTTGCTACAGTCTGGTAGCGGAGTTGTAACTGTAGGCCCTCGGGAACATAGAGAAATCATGGTGTAATTGAACTTTTCATAAATTTTCATACCCCCCAAAATGGCTAAATCTGCCAATATCTCCTAAACTACAATAGCCAGGAATACGCCGATAGGCTCATTCGACGTAACTTTTGATTTGCTACAGTCTGATAGCGGAGTTGTAACTGTAGGCCCTCGGGAACATAGTGAAATCATGGTGTAATTGAACTTTTCATAAATTTCCATACCCCCCAAAATGGCTAAATCTGCCAATATCTCCTAAACTACAATAGCCAGGAATACGCCGATAGGCTCATTCGACGTAACTTTTGATTTGCTACAGTCTGGTAGCGGAGTTGTAACTGTAGGCCCTCGGGAACATAGAGAAATCATGGTGTAATTGAACTTTTCATAAATTTTCATACCCCCCAAAATGGCTAAATCTGCCAATATCTCCTAAACTACAATAGCCAGGAATACGCCGATAGGCTCATTCGACGTAACTTTTGATTTGCTACAGTCTGGTAGCGGAGTTGTAACTGTAGGCCCTCGGGAACATAGAGAAATCATGGTGTAATTGAACTTTTCATAAATTTTCATACCCCCCAAAATGGCTAAATCTGCCAATATCTCCTAAACTACAATAGCCAGGAATACGCCGATAAGCTCATTCGACGTAACTTTTGATTTGCTACAGTCTGGTAGCGGAGTTGTAACTGTAGGCCCTCGGGAACATAGAGAAATCATGGTGTAATTGAACTTTTCATAAATTTTCATACCCCCCAAAATGGCTAAATCTGCCAATATCTCCTAAACTACAATAGCCAGGAATACGCCGATAGGCTCATTCGACGTAACTTTTGATTTGCTACAGTCTGGTAGCGGAGTTGTAACTGTAGGCCCTCGGGAACATAGAGAAATCATGGTGTAATTGAACTTTTCATAAATTTTCATACCCCCCAAAATGGCTAAATCTGCCAATATCTCCTAAACTACAATAGCCAGGAATACGCCGATAGGCTCATTCGACGTAACTTTTGATTTGCTACAGTCTGGTAGCGGAGTTGTAACTGTAGGCCCTCGGGAACATAGAGAAATCATGGTGTAATTGAACTTTTCATAAATTTTCATACCCCCCAAAATGGCTGAATCTGCCAATATCTCCTTAACTACAATAGCCAGGAATACGCCGATAGGCTCATTCGACGTAACTTTTGATTTGCTACAGTCTGGTAGCGGAGTTGTAACTGTAGGCCCTCGGGAACATAGAGAAATCATGGTGTAATTGAACTTTTCATAAATTTTCATACCCCCCAAAATGGCTAAATCTGCCAATATCTCCTAAACTACAATAGCCAGGAATACGCCGATAGGCTCATTCGACGTAACTTTTGATTTGCTACAGTCTGGTAGCGGAGTTGTAACTGTAGGCCCTCGGGAACATAGAGAAATCATGGTGTAATTGAACTTTTCATAAATTTTCATACCCCCCAAAATGGCTAAATCTGCCAATATCTCCTAAACTACAATAGCCAGGAATACGCCGATAGGCTCATTCGACGTAACTTTTGATTTGCTACAGTCTGGTAGCGGAGTTGTAACTGTAGGCCCTCGGGAACATAGAGAAATCATGGTGTAATTGAACTTTTCATAAATTTTCATACCCCCGTAAATGGCTAAATCTGCCAATATCTCCTAAACTACAATAGCCAGGAATACGCCGATAGGCTCATTCGACGTAACTTTTGATTTGCTACAGTCTGGTAGCGGAGTTGTAACCGTAGGCCCTCGGGAACATAGAGAAATCATGGTGTAATTGAACTTTTCATAAATTTCCATACCCCCCAAAATGGCTAAATCTGCCAATATCTCCTAAACTACAATAGCCAGGAATACGCCGATAGGCTCATTCGACGTAACTGTTGATTTGCTACAGTCTGGTAGCGGAGTTGTAACCGTAGGCCATCGGGAACATAGAGAAATCATGGTGTAATTGAACTTTTCATAAATTTTCATACCCCCCAAAATGGCTAAATCTTCCAATATCTCCTAAACTACAATAGCCAGGAATACGCCGATAGGCTCATTCGACGTAATTTTTGATTTGCTACAGTCTGGTAGCGGAGTTGTAACTGTAGGCCCTCGGGAACATAGAGAAATCATGGTGTAATTGAACTTTTCATAAATTTTCATACCCCCCAAAATGGCTAAATCTGCCAATATCTCCTAAACTACAATAGCCAGGAATACGCCGATAAGCTCATTCGACGTAACTTTTGATTTGCTACAGTCTGGTAGCGGAGTTGTAACTGTAGGCCCTCGGGAACATAGAGAAATCATGGTGTAATTGAACTTTTCATAAATTTTCATACCCCCCAAAATGGCTAAATCTGCCAATATCTCCTAAACTACAATAGCCAGGAATACGCCGATAGGCTCATTCGACGTAACTTTTGATTTGCTACAGTCTGGTAGCGGAGTTGTAACTGTAGGCCCTCGGGAACATAGAGAAATCATGGTGTAATTGAACTTTTCATAAATTTTCATACCCCAAAAATGGCTAAATCTGCCAATATCTCCTAAGCTACAATAGCCAGGAATACTCCGATAGGCTCATTCGACGTAACTTTTGATTTGCTACAGTCTGGTAGCGGAGTTGTAACTGTAGGCCCTCGGGAACATAGAGAAATCATGGTGTAATTGAACTTTTCATAAATTTTCATACCCCCCAAAATGGCTAAATCTGCCAATATCTCCTAAACTACAATAGCCAGGAATACGCCGATAGGCTCATTCGACGTAACTTTTGATTTGCTACAGTCTGATAGCGGAGTTGTAACTGTAGGCCCTCGGGAACATAGTGAAATCATGGTGTAATTGAACTTTTCATAAATTTCCATACCCCCCAAAATGGCTAAATCTGCCAATATCTCCTAAACTACAATAGCCAGGAATACGCCGATAGGCTCATTCGACGTAACTTTTGATTTGCTACAGTCTGGTAGCGGAGTTGTAACTGTAGGCCCTCGGGAACATAGAGAAATCATGGTGTAATTGAACTTTTCATAAATTTTCATACCCCCCAAAATGGCTAAATCTGCCAATATCTCCTAAACTACAATAGCCAGGAATACGCCGATAGGCTCATTCGACGTAACTTTTGATTTGCTACTGTCTGGTAGCGGAATTGTAACTGTAGGCCCTCGGGAACATAGAGAAATCATGGTGTAATTGAACTTTTCATAAATTTTCATGCCCCCCAAAATGACTAAATCTGCCAATATCTCCTAAACTACAATAGCCAGGAATACGCCGATAGGCTCATTCGACGTAACTTTTGATTTGCTACAGTCTGGTAGCGGAGTTGTAACTGTAGGCCCTCGGGAACATAGAGAAATCATGGTGTAATTGAACTTTTCATAAATTTTCATACCCCCGTAAATGGCTAAATCTGCCAATATCTCCTAAACTACAATAGCCAGGAATACGCCGATAGACTCATTCGACGTAACTTTTGATTTGCTACAGTCTGGTAGCGGAGTTGTAACTGTAGGCCCTCGGGAACATAGAGAAATCATGGTGTAATTGAACTTTTCATAAATTTCCATACCCCCCAAAATGGCTAAATCTGCCAATATCTCCTAAACTACAATAGCCAGGAATACGCCGATAGGCTCATTCGACGTAACTTTTGATTTGCTACAGTCTGGTAGCGGAGTTGTAACCGTAGGCCCTCGGGAACATAGAGAAATCATGGTGTAATTGAACTTTTCATAAATTTTCATACCCCCCAAAATGGCTAAATCTTCCAATATCTCCTAAACTACAATAGCCAGGAATACGCCGATAGGCTCATTCGACGTAACTTTTGATTTGCTACAGTCTGGTAGCGGAGTTGTAACTGTAGGCCCTCGGGAACATAGAGAAATCATGGTGTAATTGAACTTTTCATAAATTTTCATACCCCCAAAATAGCTAAATCTGCCAATATCTCCTAAACTACAATAGCCAGGAATACGCCGATAGGCTCATTCGACGTAACTTTTGATTTGCTACAGTCTGGTAGCGGAGTTGTAACTGTAGGCCCTCGGGAACATAGAGAAATCATGGTGTAATTAAACTTTTCATAAATTTTCATACCCCCCAAAATGGCTAAATCTGCCAATATCTCCTAAACTACAATAGCCAGAAATACGCCGATAGGCTCATTCGACGTAACTTTTGATTTGCTACAGTCTGGTAGCGGAGTTGTAACTGTAGGCCCTCGGGAACATAGAGAAATCATGGTGTAATTTAACTTTTCATAAATTTTCATACCCCCCAAAATGGCTAAATCTGCCAATATCTCCTAAACTACAATAGCCAGGAATACGCCGATAGGCTCATTCGACGTAACTTTTGATTTGCTACAGTCTGGTAGCGGAGTTGTAACTGTAGGCCCTCGGGAACATAGAGAATTCATGGTGTAATTGAACTTTTCATAAATTTTCATACCCCCCAAAATGGCTAAATCTGCCAATATCTCCTAAACTACAATAGCCAGGAATACGCCGATAGGCTCATTCGACGTAACTTTTGATTTGCTACAGTCTGGTAGCGGAGTTGTAACTGTAGGCCCTCGGGAACATAGAGAATTCATGGTGTAATTGAACTTTCCATAAATTTCCATACCCCCCAAAATGGCTAAATCTGCCAATATCTCCTAAACTACAATAGCCAGGAATACGCCGATAGGCTCATTCGACGTAACTTTTGATTTGCTACAGTCTGGTAGCGGAGTTGTAACTGTAGGCCCTCGGGAACATAGAGAAATCATGGTGTAATTGAACTTTTCATAAATTTTCATACCCCCCAAAATGGCTAAATCTGCCAATATCTCCTAAACTACAATAGCCAGGAATACGCCGATAGGCTCATTCGACGTAACTTTTGATTTGCTACAGTCTGGTAGCGGAGTTGTAACTGTAGGCCCTCGGGAACATAGAGAAATCATGGTGTAATTGAACTTTTCATAAATTTTCATACCCCCCAAAATGGCTAAATCTGCCAATATCTCCTAAACTACAATAGCCAGGAATACGCCGATAGGCTCATTCGACGTAACTTTTGATTTGCTACAGTCTGGTAGCGGAGTTGTAACTGTAGGCCCTCGGGAACATAGAGAAATCATGGTGTAATTGAACTTTTCATAAATTTCCATACCCCCGTAAATGGCTAAATCTGCCAATATCTCCTAAACTACAATAGCCAGGAATACGCCGATAGGCTCATTCGACGTAACTTTTGATTTGCTACAGTCTGGTAGCGGAGTTGTAACTGTAGGCCCTCGGGAACATAGAGAAATCATGGTGTAATTGAACTTTTCATAAATTTTCATACCCCCGTAAATGGCTAAATCTGCCAATATCTCCTAAACTACAATAGCCAGGAATACGCCGATAGGCTCATTCGACGTAACTTTTGATTTGCTACAGTCTGGTAGCGGAGTTGTAACTGTAGGCCCTCGGGAACATAGAGAAATCATGGTGTAATTGAACTTTTCATAAATTTTCATGCCCCCCAAAATGGCTAAATCTGCCAATATCTCCTAAACTACAATAGCCAGGAATACGCCGATAGGCTCATTCGACGTAACTTTTGATTTGCTACAGTCTGGTAGCGGAGTTGTAACTGTAGGCCCTCGGGAACATAGAGAAATCATGGTGTAATTGAACTTTTCATAAATTTTCATACCCCCCAAAATGGCTAAATCTGCCAATATCTCCTAAACTACAATAGCCAGGAATACGCCGATAGGCTCATTCGACGTAACTTTTCATTTGCTACAGTCTGGTAGCGGAGTTGTAACTGTAGGCCCTCGGGAACATAGAGAAATCATGGTGTAATTGAACTTTTCATAAATTTTCATACCCCCAAAATGGCTAAATCTGCCAATATCTCCTAAACTACAATAGCCAGGAATACGCCGATAGGCTCATTCGACGTAACTTCTGATTTGCTACAGTCTGGTAGCAGAGTTGTAACTGTAGGCCCTCGGGAACATAGAGAAATCATGGTGTAATTGAACTTTTCATAAATTTCCATACCCCCGTAAATGGCTAAATCTGCCAATATCTCCTAAACTACAATAGCCAGGAATACGCCGATAGGCTCATTCGACGTAACTTTTGATTTGCTACAGTCTGGTAGCGGAGTTGTAACTGTAGGCCCTCGGGAACATAGAGAAATCATGGTGTAATTGAACTTTTCATAAATTTTCATACCCCCGTAAATGGCTAAATCTGCCAATATCTCCTAAACTACAATAGCCAGGAATACGCCGATAGGCTCATTCGACGTAACTTTTGATTTTCTACAGTCTGGTAGCGGAGTTGTAACTGTAGGCCCTCGGGAACATAGAGAAATCATGGTGTAATTGAACTTTTCATAAATTTTCATGCCCCCCAAAATGGCTAAATCTGCCAATATCTCCTAAACTACAATAGCCAGGAATACGCCGATAGGCTCATTCGACGTAACTTTTGATTTGCTACAGCAGGGGTTCTCAACTTCCCTTGTATAGCGGGCCGCATTTTAACAGCAGAAGAGGCTGCGGGCCGCAGAACATTATTACCATGTATTTGGGGGCTGCTAGTAAATTTAGGCTACTGTAAAGCCTATTTAGCAGTCGTATATGGGCCGGTATAAGTACCGGCCTTTAAACTCTTCCCCCAGAGAACCGAACTCTCTGGTTCAATGCGTAAGCGAACAAGTATAAAATTACGGTAACTTTTTCGTTAGAGGCCATTATAACATTGAGCTCTCAGTGATATCAGAAGAAGTCTGGCGTTCGGGTTCATTCTTATCTCCATAGCGGTGGCCCTGCACCATTAGTTACAAAAGTCAGCTTTGTCAAGTTGATGTTTTTCGCTGATCCCTCTCCCTCGTTTGCCCAGCCAGCATTTCCTCTGCAAATATGTCCAGATTGTCCACTCTGATAAAATGCACCCAGATAATTAGCTATGTAATGGCTGTGAAGTCGGAGAATTCGTCCATTGCTAGGCTGAGGTAGTCTACGCGGCAACGTGTTTCAGAAAATACGATAAAAGATCGACTGACTGTTACTATTTTATTCACGGTTGAATCAGACAACTGTATAACTTCGAAATATGACAGGTGATGTTGTCCTTGCTGCTAAGTTCCGGAAACAGCAAATACTCGCATAGTTTTATTGAAATCACACCTTCTCTAGCAGATTTCTTGGGCTTAGCGATATTCCCAGTAATTTTGAACGATTCGTCTATAACAGGGGTCGGGAACCTTTTTCCTCCGAAGAGCCATGTTGGCCCATTTTTTTCCATTTTAACTCCCAAAGAGTCATACATATCAATCAACTGTTACGTCACAATTGAAAATTCGTGACGTCATGGTAGGACTTATATAGACTCACAACATGGGATTCGTCGTGTGCGTCTCATTTTCTCTATAAACACTCGTACGAATCATCCTGGTAACCTTATTCGAGCATGCGAAACTTGAGTTCCGAGAACGAAGCTTCGTCGTGATGCTCCTTTTA
Source organism: Botryllus schlosseri (assembly GCF_051294905.1). Taxonomy (NCBI): domain Eukaryota; kingdom Metazoa; phylum Chordata; class Ascidiacea; order Stolidobranchia; family Styelidae; genus Botryllus; species Botryllus schlosseri. Next base: position 44,029 of record NW_027648671.1, on the reverse strand, counting down.
AATGCGAGAACTCATGATCACATGCGTAAGTGGAGCCAAACATGATCACTACAACAGTATAACCCCATGTAAGGTGTGATACTTCAGTGGCATGGGGTCAGGGGAGGCAAGCGAGGCAGTTCGACACCTATCGCCAGGATGAGTGAACGAAACTTGTGAAACCTTCAATAACTATTGGTATTTTCTATCGATGTGAATGACTGAATTTTGTACATTTTCCTCCCACAGTAAGGCGATTTGCATATTTATTACTCGAGAATACAGCCCGAAGCGAGAGGTAATGCACAGACGAGCCAAACTTCGCCATTGATACCGCAATTCACCGTAAATATCCTAGAATTCATAATAACTGATATGAATTGAATGTAACTGTTGCACTGATTACGAAAATCTGAATACTGATCGCCATCTCAATTCTCAAAGTATTCGGCGGGAACATATAACGTTGCGCTACACGCCTACATTTTATCGCCGATGCTACAAAGCGACTTACCAATCAAGAACGTGGATAGCTATGGAGTTATTTGTAATTGTGAATGACACTTCCACGGCAGTTCATTTCGCTCCGTAGATTTATTTGATATCTGCGTTGTCATATGGGCATCGTCATGTCTGCTAATCTCTTTGATCAATCAACGTATCGTGCAATCCAAGATTTCGAGGCGGGTACATCGAATTCGCGAGTGATATTGGTCGCCGGCGCTACAGCAACTTTAATTTGGGGATTTTGAAAAGGGTTGTCCGTCCGAGCCTTCAACCCTGAAGACGGCATTGTCTTTACCTCTCAACGACATGTTTATACAGTCACGAGAATAATTATTCTGGTCGTGACAGAAATTTACCAACTAGTTGCTGCAATATTAATCAATTCAGTAAAAAAATTAATATTTGGCAAAGAGCCATATATTATACCCAAAAGAGCCATATATGGCTCGCGAGCCATAGGTTCCCGACCGCTGGTCTATAACGTAATCGTCAATTTTAACAATGCTTAAAATATGGATTGCTGGGCTTGACACCTAGCTAGTAACGTGTTTTTCTAATACCAGGCTATATGTATAACTCCAAACGAAACTGTCGTGGTATCATTTTAAGCTTCTACGCTTCGTTACAACAACTGTTCTTCGACAAATATGACACATCGGTTTTCCATTTATATCTGCAAAATAAAATTGATTGTTCCACGCACAGAGTTACAAACCCAGTTTTCGCCGTTTAATTTCCCATTCCTTGTTCTTGTTTCCGTTCAAACCATTTGGCGAAACACTCTTTAAAAAATTACTACGTAGTGGGATTCACTTGAACCAGAGTCCAGCCGAATACAGATTCCAAACAATAACAACCTTAACTCAAGCATATATCAAGAAACCAGAGCACGTCAAAATGAGTAATCAAGCGAAACAGAGAGCTAAGTAGCTAATTTAATATGTAACAATAACGTGTCATTAATAATTGCGATCATAATGAAAGATGTCGCGGGCCGCAAAATAAACGTCTGTGGGCCGCATGCGGCCCGCGGGCCGCGGGTTGAGAACCCCTGTGCTACAGTCTGGTAGCGGAGTTGTAACTGTAGGCCCTCGGGAACATAGAGAAATCATGGTGTAATTGAACTTTTCATAAATTTTCATACCCCCCAAAATGGCTAAATCTGCCAATATCTCCTAAACTACAATAGCCAGGAATACGCCGATAGGCTCATTCGACGTAACTTTTCATTTGCTACAGTCTGGTAGCGGAGTTGTAACTGTAGGCCCTCGGGAACATAGAGAAATCATGGTGTAATTGAACTTTTCATAAATTTTCATACCCCCAAAATGGCTAAATCTGCCAATATCTCCTAAACTACAATAGCCAGGAATACGCCGATAGGCTCATTCGACATAACTTTTGATTTGCTACAGTCTGGTAGCGGAGTTGTAACTGTAGGCCCTCGGGAACATAGAGAAATCATGGTGTAATTGAACTTTTCATAAATTTTCATACCCCCCAAAATGGCTAAATCTGCCAATATCTCCTAAACTACAATAGCCAGGAATACGCCGATAAGCTCATTCGACGTAACTTTTGATTTGCTACAGTCTGGTAGCGGAGTTGTAACTGTAGGCCCTCGGGAACATAGAGAAATCATGGTGTAATTGAACTTTTCATAAATTTTCATACCCCCCAAAATGGCTAAATTTGCCAATATCTCCTAAACTACAATAGCCAGGAATACGCCGATAGGCTCATTCGACGTAACTTTTGATTTGCTACAGTCTGGTAGCGGAGTTGTAACTGTAGGCCCTCGGGAACATAGAGAATTCATGGTGTAATTGAACTTTTCATAAATTTTCATACCCCCCAAAATGGCTAAATCTGCCAATATCTCCTAAACTACAATAGCCAGGAATACGCCGATAGGCTCATTCGACGTAACTTTTGATTTGCTACAGTCTGGTAGCGAAGTTGTAACTGTAGGCCCTCGGGAACATAGAGAAATCATGGTGTAATTGAACTTTTCATAAATTTACATACCCCCCAAAATGGCTAAATCTGCCAATATCTCCTAAACTACAATAGCCAGGAATACGCCGATAGGCTCATTCGACGTAACTTTTGATTTGCTACAGTCTGGTAGCGAAGTTGTAACTGTAGGCCCTCGGGAACATATAGAAATCATGGTGTAATTGAACTTTTCATAAATTTTCATACCCCCCAAAATGGCTAAATCTGCCAATATCTCCTAAACTACAATAGCCAGGAATACGCCGATAGGCTCATTCGACGTAACTTTTGATTTGCTACAGTCTGGTAGCGGAGTTGTAACTGTAGGCCCTCGGGAACATAGAGAAATCATGGTGTAATTGAACTTTTCATAAATTTTCATACCCCCCAAAATGGCTAAATCTGCCAATATCTCCTAAACTACAATAGCCAGGAATACGCCGATAAGCTCATTCGACGTAACTTTTGATTTGCTACAGTCTGGTAGCGGAGTTGTAACTGTAGGCCCTCGGGAACATAGAGAAATCATGGTGTAATTGAACTTTTCATAAATTTTCATACCCCCCAAAATGGCTAAATCTGCCAATATCTCCTAAACTACAATAGCCAGGAATACGCCGATAGGCTCATTCGACGTAACTTTTGATTTGCTACAGTCAGGTAGCGGAGTTGTAACTGTAGGCCCTCGGGAACATAGAGAAATCATGGTGTAATTGAACTTTTCATAAATTTTCATACCCCCCAAAATGGCTAAATCTGCCAATATCTCCTAAACTACAATAGCCAGGAATACGCCGATAAGCTCATTCGACGTAACTTTTGATTTGCTACAGTCTGGTAGCGGAGTTGTAACTGTAGGCCCTCGGGAACATAGAGAAATCATGGTGTAATTGAACTTTTCATAAATTTTCATACCCCAAAAATGGCTAAATCTGCCAATATCTCCTAAGCTACAATAGCCAGGAATACTCCGATAGGCTCATTCGACGTAACTTTTGATTTGCTACAGTCTGGTAGCGGAGTTGTAACTGTAGGCCCTCGGGAACATAGAGAAATCATGGTGTAATTGAACTTTTCATAAATTTCCATACCCCCCAAAATGGCTAAATCTGCCAATATCTCCTAAACTACAATAGCCAGGAATACGCCGATAGGCTCATTCGACGTAACTTTTGATTTGCTACAGTCTGGTAGCGGAGTTGTAACCGTAGGCCCTCGGGAACATAGAGAAATCATGGTGTAATTGAACTTTTCATAAATTTTCATACCCCCCAAAATGGCTAAATCTGCCAATATCTCCTAAACTACAATAGCCAGGAATACGCCGATAGGCTCATTCGACGTAACTTTTGATTTGCTACAGTCTGGCAGCGGAGTTGTAACTGTAGGCCCTCGGGAACATAGAGAAATCATGGTGTAATTGAACTTTTCATAAATTTTCATACCCCCCAAAATGGCTAAATCTGCCAATATCTCCTAAACTACAATAGCCAGGAATACGCCGATAGGCTCATTCGACGTAACTTTTGATTTGCTACAGTCTGGTAGCGGAGTTGTAACCGTAGGCCCTCGGGAACATAGAGAAATCATGGTGTAATTGAACTTTTCATAAATTTTCATACCCCCCAAAATGGCTAAATCTGCCAATATCTCCTAAACTACAATAGCCAGGAATACGCCGATAGGCTCATTCGACGTAACTTTTGATTTGCTACAGTCTGGTAGCGGAGTTGTAACCGTAGGCCCTCGGGAACATAGAGAAATCATGGTGTAATTGAACTTTTCATAAATTTCCATACCCCCCAAAATGGCTAAATCTGCCAATATCTCCTAAACTACAATAGCCAGGAATACGCCGATAGGCTCATTCGACGTAACTGTTGATTTGCTACAGTCTGGTAGCGGAGTTGTAACCGTAGGCCATCGGGAACATAGAGAAATCATGGTGTAATTGAACTTTTCATAAATTTTCATACCCCCCAAAATGGCTAAATCTTCCAATATCTCCTAAACTACAATAGCCAGGAATACGCCGATAGGCTCATTCGACGTAATTTTTGATTTGCTACAGTCTGGTAGCGGAGTTGTAACTGTAGGCCCTCGGGAACATAGAGAAATCATGGTGTAATTGAACTTTTCATAAATTTTCATACCCCCCAAAATGGCTAAATCTGCCAATATCTCCTAAACTACAATAGCCAGGAATACGCCGATAGGCTCATTCGACGTAACTTTTGATTTGCTACAGTCTGGTAGCGGAGTTGTAACTGTAGGCCCTCGGGAACATAGAGAAATCATGGTGTAATTGAACTTTTCATAAATTTTCATACCCCCCAAAATGGCTAAATCTGCCAATATCTCCTAAACTACAATAGCCAGGAATACGCCGATAAGCTCATTCGACGTAACTTTTGATTTGCTACAGTCTGGTAGCGGAGTTGTAACTGTAGGCCCTCGGGAACATAGAGAAATCATGGTGTAATTGAACTTTTCATAAATTTTCATACCCCCCAAAATGGCTAAATCTGCCAATATCTCCTAAACTACAATAGCCAGGAATACGCCGATAGGCTCATTCGACGTAACTTTTGATTTGCTACAGTCTGGTAGCGGAGTTGTAACTGTAGGCCCTCGGGAACATAGAGAAATCATGGTGTAATTGAACTTTTCATAAATTTTCATACCCCCCAAAATGGCTAAATCTGCCAATATCTCCTAAACTACAATAGCCAGGAATACGCCGATAGGCTCATTCGACGTAACTTTTGATTTGCTACAGTCTGGTAGCGGAGTTGTAACTGTAGGCCCTCGGGAACATAGAGAAATCATGGTGTAATTGAACTTTTCATAAATTTTCATACCCCCCAAAATGGCTGAATCTGCCAATATCTCCTTAACTACAATAGCCAGGAATACGCCGATAGGCTCATTCGACGTAACTTTTGATTTGCTACAGTCTGGTAGCGGAGTTGTAACTGTAGGCCCTCGGGAACATAGAGAAATCATGGTGTAATTGAACTTTTCATAAATTTTCATACCCCCCAAAATGGCTAAATCTGCCAATATCTCCTAAACTACAATAGCCAGGAATACGCCGATAGGCTCATTCGACGTAACTTTTGATTTGCTACAGTCTGGTAGCGGAGTTGTAACTGTAGGCCCTCGGGAACATAGAGAAATCATGGTGTAATTGAACTTTTCATAAATTTTCATACCCCCCAAAATGGCTAAATCTGCCAATATCTCCTAAACTACAATAGCCAGGAATACGCCGATAGGCTCATTCGACGTAACTTTTGATTTGCTACAGTCTGGTAGCGGAGTTGTAACTGTAGGCCCTCGGGAACATAGAGAAATCATGGTGTAATTGAACTTTTCATAAATTTCCATACCCCCGTAAATGGCTAAATCTGCCAATATCTCCTAAACTACAATAGCCAGGAATACGCCGATAGGCTCATTCGACGTAACTTTTGATTTGCTACAGTCTGGTAGCGGAGTTGTAACTGTAGGCCCTCGGGAACATAGAGAAATCATGGTGTAATTGAACTTTTCATAAATTTTCATACCCCCGTAAATGGCTAAATCTGCCAATATCTCCTAAACTACAATAGCCAGGAATACGCCGATAGGCTCATTCGACGTAACTTTTGATTTGCTACAGTCTGGTAGCGGAGTTGTAACTGTAGGCCCTCGGGAACATAGAGAAATCATGGTGTAATTGAACTTTTCATAAATTTTCATGCCCCCCAAAATGGCTAAATCTGCCAATATCTCCTAAACTACAATAGCCAGGAATACGCCGATAGGCTCATTCGACGTAACTTTTGATTTGCTACAGTCTGGTAGCGGAGTTGTAACTGTAGGCCCTCGGGAACATAGAGAAATCATGGTGTAATTGAACTTTTCATAAATTTTCATACCCCCCAAAATGGCTAAATCTGCCAATATCTCCTAAACTACAATAGCCAGGAATACGCCGATAGGCTCATTCGACGTAACTTTTCATTTGCTACAGTCTGGTAGCGGAGTTGTAACTGTAGGCCCTCGGGAACATAGAGAAATCATGGTGTAATTGAACTTTTCATAAATTTTCATACCCCCAAAATGGCTAAATCTGCCAATATCTCCTAAACTACAATAGCCAGGAATACGCCGATAGGCTCATTCGACGTAACTTCTGATTTGCTACAGTCTGGTAGCAGAGTTGTAACTGTAGGCCCTCGGGAACATAGAGAAATCATGGTGTAATTGAACTTTTCATAAATTTCCATACCCCCGTAAATGGCTAAATCTGCCAATATCTCCTAAACTACAATAGCCAGGAATACGCCGATAGGCTCATTCGACGTAACTTTTGATTTGCTACAGTCTGGTAGCGGAGTTGTAACTGTAGGCCCTCGGGAACATAGAGAAATCATGGTGTAATTGAACTTTTCATAAATTTTCATACCCCCGTAAATGGCTAAATCTGCCAATATCTCCTAAACTACAATAGCCAGGAATACGCCGATAGGCTCATTCGACGTAACTTTTGATTTTCTACAGTCTGGTAGCGGAGTTGTAACTGTAGGCCATCGGGAACATAGAGAAATCATGGTGTAATTGAACTTTTCATAAATTTTCATGCCCCCCAAAATGGCTAAATCTGCCAATATCTCCTAAACTACAATAGCCAGGAATACGCCGATAGGCTCATTCGACGTAACTTTTGATTTGCTACAGCAGGGGTTCTCAACTTCCCTTGTATAGCGGGCCGCATTTTAACAGCAGAAGAGGCTGCGGGCCGCAGAACATTATTACCATGTATTTGGGGGCTGCTAGTAAATTTAGGCTACTGTAAAGCCTATTTAGCAGTCGTATATGGGCCGGTATAAGTACCGGCCTTTAAACTCTTCCCCCAGAGAACCGAACTCTCTGGTTCAATGCGTAAGCGAACAAGTATAAAATTACGGTAACTTTTTCGTTAGAGGCCATTATAACATTGAGCTCTCAGTGATATCAGAAGAAGTCTGGCGTTCGGGTTCATTCTTATCTCCATAGCGGTGGCCCTGCACCATTAGTTACAAAAGTCAGCTTTGTCAAGTTGATGTTTTTCGCTGATCCCTCTCCCTCGTTTGCCCAGCCAGCATTTCCTCTGCAAATATGTCCAGATTGTCCACTCTGATAAAATGCACCCAGATAATTAGCTATGTAATGGCTGTGAAGTCGGAGAATTCGTCCATTGCTAGGCTGAGGTAGTCTACGCGGCAACGTGTTTCAGAAAATACGATAAAAGATCGACTGACTGTTACTATTTTATTCACGGTTGAATCAGACAACTGTATAACTTCGAAATATGACAGGTGATGTTGTCCTTGCTGCTAAGTTCCGGAAACAGCAAATACTCGCATAGTTTTATTGAAATCACACCTTCTCTAGCAGATTTCTTGGGCTTAGCGATATTCCCAGTAATTTTGAACGATTCGTCTATAACAGGGGTCGGGAACCTTTTTCCTCCGAAGAGCCATGTTGGCCCATTTTTTTCCATTTTAACTCCCAAAGAGTCATACATATCAATCAACTGTTACGTCACAATTGAAAATTCGTGACGTCATGGTAGGACTTATATAGACTCACAACATGGGATTCGTCGTGTGCGTCTCATTTTCTCTATAAACACTCGTACGAATCATCCTGGTAACCTTATTCGAGCATGCGAAACTTGAGTTCCGAGAACGAAGCTTCGTCGTGATGCTCCTTTTAAATGCGAGAACTCATGATCACATGCGTAAGTGGAGCCAAACATGATCACTACAACAGTATAACCCCATGTAAGGTGTGATACTTCAGTGGCATGGGGTCAGGGGAGGCAAGCGAGGCAGTTCGACACCTATCGCCAGGATGAGTGAACGAAACTTGTGAAACCTTCAATAACTATTGGTATTTTCTATCGATGTGAATGACTGAATTTTGTACATTTTCCTCCCACAGTAAGGCGATTTGCATATTTATTACTCGAGAATACAGCCCGAAGCGAGAGGTAATGCACAGACGAGCCAAACTTCGCCATTGATACCGCAATTCACCGTAAATATCCTAGAATTCATAATAACTGATATGAATTGAATGTAACTGTTGCACTGATTACGAAAATCTGAATACTGATCGCCATCTCAATTCTCAAAGTATTCGGCGGGAACATATAACGTTGCGCTACACGCCTACATTTTATCGCCGATGCTACAAAGCGACTTACCAATCAAGAACGTGGATAGCTATGGAGTTATTTGTAATTGTGAATGACACTTCCACGGCAGTTCATTTCGCTCCGTAGATTTATTTGATATCTGCGTTGTCATATGGGCATCGTCATGTCTGCTAATCTCTTTGATCAATCAACGTATCGTGCAATCCAAGATTTCGAGGCGGGTACATCGAATTCGCGAGTGATATTGGTCGCCGGCGCTACAGCAACTTTAATTTGGGGATTTTGAAAAGGGTTGTCCGTCCGAGTCTTCAACCCTGAAGACGGCATTGTCTTTACCTCTCAACGACATGTTTATACAGTCACGAGAATAATTATTCTGGTCGTGACAGAAATTTACCAACTAGTTGCTGCAATATTAATCAATTCAGTAAAAAAATTAATATTTGGCAAAGAGCCATATATTATACCCAAAAGAGCCATATATGGCTCGCGAGCCATAGGTTCCCGACCGCTGGTCTATAACGTAATCGTCAATTTTAACAATGCTTAAAATATGGATTGCTGGGCTTGACACCTAGCTAGTAACGTGTTTTTCTAATACCAGGCTATATGTATAACTCCAAACGAAACTGTCGTGGTATCATTTTAAGCTTCTACGCTTCGTTACAACAACTGTTCTTCGACAAATATGACACATCGGTTTTCCATTTATATCTGCAAAATAAAATTGATTGTTCCACGCACAGAGTTACAAACCCAGTTTTCGCCGTTTAATTTCCCATTCCTTGTTCTTGTTTCCGTTCAAACCATTTGGCGAAACACTCTTTAAAAAATTACTACGTAGTGGGATTCACTTGAACCAGAGTCCAGCCGAATACAGATTCCAAACAATAACAACCTTAACTCAAGCATATATCAAGAAACCAGAGCACGTCAAAATGAGTAATCAAGCGAAACAGAGAGCTAAGTAGCTAATTTAATATGTAACAATAACGTGTCATTAATAATTGCGATCATAATGAAAGATGTCGCGGGCCGCAAAATAAACGTCTGTGGGCCGCATGCGGCCCGCGGGCCGCGGGTTGAGAACCCCTGTGCTACAGTCTGGTAGCGGAGTTGTAACTGTAGGCCCTCGGGAACATAGAGAAATCATGGTGTAATTGAACTTTTCATAAATTTTCATACCCCCCAAAATGGCTAAATCTGCCAATATCTCCTAAACTACAATAGCCAGGAATACGCCGATAGGCTCATTCGACGTAACTTTTCATTTGCTACAGTCTGGTAGCGGAGTTGTAACTGTAGGCCCTCGGGAACATAGAGAAATCATGGTGTAATTGAACTTTTCATAAATTTTCATACCCCCAAAATGGCTAAATCTGCCAATATCTCCTAAACTACAATAGCCAGGAATACGCCGATAGGCTCATTCGACATAACTTTTGATTTGCTACAGTCTGGTAGCGGAGTTGTAACTGTAGGCCCTCGGGAACATAGAGAAATCATGGTGTAATTGAACTTTTCATAAATTTTCATACCCCCCAAAATGGCTAAATCTGCCAATATCTCCTAAACTACAATAGCCAGGAATACGCCGATAGGCTCATTCGACGTAACTTTTGATTTGCTACAGTCTGGTAGCGGAGTTGTAACTGTAGGCCCTCGGGAACATAGAGAAATCATGGTGTAATTGAACTTTTCATAAATTTTCATACCCCCCAAAATGGCTAAATCTGCCAATATCTCCTAAACTACAATAGCCAGGAATACGCCGATAGGCTCATTCGACGTAACTTTTGATTTGCTACAGTCTGGTAGCGGAGTTGTAACTGTAGGCCCTCGGGAACATAGAGAAATTATGGTGTAATTGAACTTTTCATAAATTTTCATACCCCCCAAAATGGCTAAATCTGCCAATATCTCCTAAACTACAATAGCCAGGAATACGCCGATAAGCTCATTCGACGTAACTTTTGATTTGCTACAGTCTGGTAGCGGAGTTGTAACTGTAGGCCCTCGGGAACATAGAGAAATCATGGTGTAATTGAACTTTTCATAAATTTTCATACCCCCCAAAATGGCTAAATTTGCCAATATCTCCTAAACTACAATAGCCAGGAATACGCCGATAGGCTCATTCGACGTAACTTTTGATTTGCTACAGTCTGGTAGCGGAGTTGTAACTGTAGGCCCTCGGGAACATAGAGAATTCATGGTGTAATTGAACTTTTCATAAATTTTCATACCCCCCAAAATGGCTAAATCTGCCAATATCTCCTAAACTACAATAGCCAGGAATACGCCGATAGGCTCATTCGACGTAACTTTTGATTTGCTACAGTCTGGTAGCGAAGTTGTAACTGTAGGCCCTCGGGAACATAGAGAAATCATGGTGTAATTGAACTTTTCATAAATTTACATACCCCCCAAAATGGCTAAATCTGCCAATATCTCCTAAACTACAATAGCCAGGAATACGCCGATAGGCTCATTCGACGTAACTTTTGATTTGCTACAGTCTGGTAGCGAAGTTGTAACTGTAGGCCCTCGGGAACATATAGAAATCATGGTGTAATTGAACTTTTCATAAATTTTCATACCCCCCAAAATGGCTAAATCTGCCAATATCTCCTAAACTACAATAGCCAGGAATACGCCGATAGGCTCATTCGACGTAACTTTTGATTTGCTACAGTCTGGTAGCGGAGTTGTAACTGTAGGCCCTCGGGAACATAGAGAAATCATGGTGTAATTGAACTTTTCATAAATTTTCATACCCCCCAAAATGGCTAAATCTGCCAATATCTCCTAAACTACAATAGCCAGGAATACGCCGATAAGCTCATTCGACGTAACTTTTGATTTGCTACAGTCTGGTAGCGGAGTTGTAACTGTAGGCCCTCGGGAACATAGAGAAATCATGGTGTAATTGAACTTTTCATAAATTTTCATACCCCCCAAAATGGCTAAATCTGCCAATATCTCCTAAACTACAATAGCCAGGAATACGCCGATAGGCTCATTCGACGTAACTTTTGATTTGCTACAGTCAGGTAGCGGAGTTGTAACTGTAGGCCCTCGGGAACATAGAGAAATCATGGTGTAATTGAACTTTTCATAAATTTTCATACCCCCCAAAATGGCTAAATCTGCCAATATCTCCTAAACTACAATAGCCAGGAATACGCCGATAAGCTCATTCGACGTAACTTTTGATTTGCTACAGTCTGGTAGCGGAGTTGTAACTGTAGGCCCTCGGGAACATAGAGAAATCATGGTGTAATTGAACTTTTCATAAATTTTCATACCCCAAAAATGGCTAAATCTGCCAATATCTCCTAAGCTACAATAGCCAGTAATACTCCGATAGGCTCATTCGACGTAACTTTTGATTTGCTACAGTCTGGTAGCGGAGTTGTAACTGTAGGCCCTCGGGAACATAGAGAAATCATGGTGTAATTGAACTTTTCATAAATTTCCATACCCCCCAAAATGGCTAAATCTGCCAATATCTCCTAAACTACAATAGCCAGGAATACGCCGATAGGCTCATTCGACGTAACTTTTGATTTGCTACAGTCTGGTAGCGGAGTTGTAACCGTAGGCCCTCGGGAACATAGAGAAATCATGGTGTAATTGAACTTTTCATAAATTTTCATACCCCCCAAAATGGCTAAATCTGCCAATATCTCCTAAACTACAATAGCCAGGAATACGCCGATAGGCTCATTCGACGTAACTTTTGATTTGCTACAGTCTGGCAGCGGAGTTGTAACTGTAGGCCCTCGGGAACATAGAGAAATCATGGTGTAATTGAACTTTTCATAAATTTTCATACCCCCCAAAATGGCTAAATCTGCCAATATCTCCTAAACTACAATAGCCAGGAATACGCCGATAGGCTCATTCGACGTAACTTTTGATTTGCTACAGTCTGGTAGCGGAGTTGTAACCGTAGGCCCTCGGGAACATAGAGAAATCATGGTGTAATTGAACTTTTCATAAATTTTCATACCCCCCAAAATGGCTAAATCTGCCAATATCTCCTAAACTACAATAGCCAGGAATACGCCGATAGGCTCATTCGACGTAACTTTTGATTTGCTACAGTCTGGTAGCGGAGTTGTAACCGTAGGCCCTCGGGAACATAGAGAAATCATGGTGTAATTGAACTTTTCATAAATTTTCATACCCCCCAAAATGGCTAAATCTGCCAATATCTCCTAAACTACAATAGCCAGGAATACTCCGATAGGCTCATTCGACGTAACTTTTGATTTGCTACAGTCTGGTAGCGGAGTTGTAACTGTAGGCCCTCGGGAACATAGAGAAATCATGGTGTAATTGAACTTTTCATAAATTTTCATACCCCCCAAAATGGCTAAATCTGCCAATATCTCCTAAACTACAATAGCCAGGAATACGCCGATAGGCTCATTCGACGTAACTTTTGATTTGCTACAGTCTGATAGCGGAGTTGTAACTGTAGGCCCTCGGGAACATAGTGAAATCATGGTGTAATTGAACTTTTCATAAATTTCCATACCCCCCAAAATGGCTAAATCTGCCAATATCTCCTAAACTACAATAGCCAGGAATACGCCGATAGGCTCATTCGACGTAACTTTTGATTTGCTACAGTCTGGTAGCGGAGTTGTAACTGTAGGCCCTCGGGAACATAGAGAAATCATGGTGTAATTGAACTTTTCATAAATTTTCATACCCCCCAAAATGGCTAAATCTGCCAATATCTCCTAAACTACAATAGCCAGGAATACGCCGATAGGCTCATTCGACGTAACTTTTGATTTGCTACTGTCTGGTAGCGGAATTGTAACTGTAGGCCCTCGGGAACATAGAGAAATCATGGTGTAATTGAACTTTTCATAAATTTTCATGCCCCCCAAAATGACTAAATCTGCCAATATCTCCTAAACTACAATAGCCAGGAATACGCCGATAGGCTCATTCGACGTAACTTTTGATTTGCTACTGTCTGGTAGCGGAATTGTAACTGTAGGCCCTCGGGAACATAGAGAAATCATGGTGTAATTGAACTTTTCATAAATTTTCATGCCCCCCAAAATGACTAAATCTGCCAATATCTCCTAAACTACAATAGCCAGGAATACGCCGATAGGCTCATTCGACGTAACTTTTGATTTGCTACAGTCTGGTAGCGGAGTTGTAACTGTAGGCCCTCGGGAACATAGAGAAATCATGGTGTAATTGAACTTTTCATAAATTTTCATACCCCCGTAAATGGCTAAATTTGCCAATATCTCCTAAACTACAATAGCCAGGAATACGCCGATAGGCTCATTCGACGTAACTTTTGATTTGCTACAGTCTGGTAGCGGAGTTGTAACTGTAGGCCCTCGGGAACATAGAGAAATCATGGTGTAATTGAACTTTTCATAAATTTCCATACCCCCCAAAATGGCTAAATCTGCCAATATCTCCTAAACTACAATAGCCAGGAATACGCCGATAGGCTCATTCGACGTAACTTTTGATTTGCTACAGTCTGGTAGCGGAGTTGTAACCGTAGGCCCTCGGGAACATAGAGAAATCATGGTGTAATTGAACTTTTCATAAATTTTCATACCCCCCAAAATGGCTAAATCTTCCAATATCTCCTAAACTACAATAGCCAGGAATACGCCGATAGGCTCATTCGACGTAACTTTTGATTTGCTACAGTCTGGTAGCGGAGTTGTAACTGTAGGCCCTCGGGAACATAGAGAAATCATGGTGTAATTGAACTTTTCATAAATTTTCATACCCCCAAAATAGCTAAATCTGCCAATATCTCCTAAACTACAATAGCCAGGAATACGCCGATAGGCTCATTCGACGTAACTTTTGATTTGCTACAGTCTGGTAGCGGAGTTGTAACTGTAGGCCCTCGGGAACATAGAGAAATCATGGTGTAATTAAACTTTTCATAAATTTTCATACCCCCCAAAATGGCTAAATCTGCCAATATCTCCTAAACTACAATAGCCAGAAATACGCCGATAGGCTCATTCGACGTAACTTTTGATTTGCTACAGTCTGGTAGCGGAGTTTTAACTGTAGGCCCTCGGGAACATAGAGAAATCATGGTGTAATTTAACTTTTCATAAATTTTCATACCCCCCAAAATGGCTAAATCTGCCAATATCTCCTAAACTACAATAGCCAGGAATACGCCGATAGGCTCATTCGACGTAACTTTTGATTTGCTACAGTCTGGTAGCGTAGTTGTAACTGTAGGCCCTCGGGAACATAGAGAATTCATGGTGTAATTGAACTTTCCATAAATTTCCATACCCCCCAAAATGGCTAAATCTGCCAATATCTCCTAAACTACAATAGCCAGGAATACGCCGATAGGCTCATTCGACGTAACTTTTGATTTGCTACAGTCTGGTAGCGGAGTTGTAACTGTAGGCCCTCGGGAACATAGAGAATTCATGGTGTAATTGAACTTTTCATAAATTTACATACCCCCAAAATGGCTAAATCTGCCAATATCTCCTAAACTACAATAGCCAGGAATACGCCGATAGGCTCATTCGACGTAACTTTTGATTTGCTACAGTCTGGTAGCGAAGTTGTAACTGTAGGCCCTCGGGAACATATAGAAATCATGGTGTAATTGAACGTTTCATAAATTTTCATACCCCCCAAAATGGCTAAATCTGCCAATATCTCCTAAACTACAATAGCCAGGAATACGCCGATAGGCTCATTCGACGTAACTTTTGATTTGCTACAGTCTGGTAGCGGAGTTGTAACTGTAGGCCCTCGGGAACATAGAGAAATCATGGTGTAATTGAACTTTTCATAAATTTTCATACCCCAAAAATGGCTAAATCTGCCAATATCTCCTAAGCTACAATAGCCAGGAATACTCCGATAGGCTCATTCGACGTAACTTTTGATTTGCTACAGTCTGGTAGCGTAGTTGTAACTGTAGGCCCTCGGGAACATAGAGAAATCATGGTGTAATTGAACTTTTCATAAATTTTCATACCCCCCAAAATGGCTAAATCTGCCAATATCTCCTAAACTACAATAGCCAGGAATACGCCGATAGGCTCATTCGACGTAACTTTTGATTTGCTACAGTCTGATAGCGGAGTTGTAACTGTAGGCCCTCGGGAACATAGTGAAATCATGGTGTAATTGAACTTTTCATAAATTTCCATACCCCCCAAAATGGCTAAATCTGCCAATATCTCCTAAACTACAATAGCCAGGAATACGCCGATAGGCTCATTCGACGTAACTTTTGATTTGCTACAGTCTGGTAGCGGAGTTGTAACTGTAGGCCCTCGGGAACATAGAGAAATCATGGTGTAATTGAACTTTTCATAAATTTTCATACCCCCCAAAATGGCTAAATCTGCCAATATCTCCTAAACTACAATAGCCAGGAATACGCCGATAGGCTCATTCGACGTAACTTTTGATTTGCTACTGTCTGGTAGCGGAATTGTAACTGTAGGCCCTCGGGAACATAGAGAAATCATGGTGTAATTGAACTTTTCATAAATTTTCATGCCCCCCAAAATGACTAAATCTGCCAATATCTCCTAAACTACAATAGCCAGGAATACGCCGATAGGCTCATTCGACGTAACTTTTGATTTGCTACTGTCTGGTAGCGGAATTGTAACTGTAGGCCCTCGGGAACATAGAGAAATCATGGTGTAATTGAACTTTTCATAAATTTTCATGCCCCCCAAAATGACTAAATCTGCCAATATCTCCTAAACTACAATAGCCAGGAATACGCCGATAGGCTCATTCGACGTAACTTTTGATTTGCTACAGTCTGGTAGCGGAGTTGTAACTGTAGGCCCTCGGGAACATAGAGAAATCATGGTGTAATTGAACTTTTCATAAATTTTCATACCCCCGTAAATGGCTAAATCTGCCAATATCTCCTAAACTACAATAGCCAGGAATACGCCGATAGGCTCATTCGACGTAACTTTTGATTTGCTACAGTCTGGTAGCGGAGTTGTAACTGTAGGCCCTCGGGAACATAGAGAAATCATGGTGTAATTGAACTTTTCATAAATTTCCATACCCCCCAAAATGGCTAAATCTGCCAATATCTCCTAAACTACAATAGCCAGGAATACGCCGATAGGCTCATTCGACGTAACTTTTGATTTGCTACAGTCTGGTAGCGGAGTTGTAACCGTAGGCCCTCGGGAACATAGAGAAATCATGGTGTAATTGAACTTTTCATAAATTTTCATACCCCCCAAAATGGCTAAATCTTCCAATATCTCCTAAACTACAATAGCCAGGAATACGCCGATAGGCTCATTCGACGTAACTTTTGATTTGCTACAGTCTGGTAGCGGAGTTGTAACTGTAGGCCCTCGGGAACATAGAGAAATCATGGTGTAATTGAACTTTTCATAAATTTTCATACCCCCAAAATAGCTAAATCTGCCAATATCTCCTAAACTACAATAGCCAGGAATACGCCGATAGGCTCATTCGACGTAACTTTTGATTTGCTACAGTCTGGTAGCGGAGTTGTAACTGTAGGCCCTCGGGAACATAGAGAAATCATGGTGTAATTAAACTTTTCATAAATTTACATACCCCCCAAAATGGCTAAATCTGCCAATATCTCCTAAACTACAATAGCCAGAAATACGCCGATAGGCTCATTCGACGTAACTTTTGATTTGCTACAGTCTGGTAGCGGAGTTTTAACTGTAGGCCCTCGGGAACATAGAGAAATCATGGTGTAATTTAACTTTTCATAAATTTTCATACCCCCCAAAATGGCTAAATCTGCCAATATCTCCTAAACTACAATAGCCAGGAATACGCCGATAGGCTCATTCGACGTAACTTTTGATTTGCTACAGTCTGGTAGCGTAGTTGTAACTGTAGGCCCTCGGGAACATAGAGAATTCATGGTGTAATTGAACTTTCCATAAATTTCCATACCCCCCAAAATGGCTAAATCTGCCAATATCTCCTAAACTACAATAGCCAGGAATACGCCGATAGGCTCATTCGACGTAACTTTTGATTTGCTACAGTCTGGTAGCGGAGTTGTAACTGTAGGCCCTCGGGAACATAGAGAATTCATGGTGTAATTGAACTTTTCATAAATTTTCATACCCCCCAAAATGGCTAAATCTGCCAATATCTCCTAAACTACAATAGCCAGGAATACGCCGATAGGCTCATTCGACGTAACTTTTGATTTGCTACAGTCTGGTAGCGGAGTTGTAACCGTAGGCCCTCGGGAACATAGAGAAATCATGGTGTAATTGAACTTTTCATAAATTTTCATACCCCCCAAAATGGCTAAATCTGCCAATATCTCCTAAACTACAATAGCCAGGAATACGCCGATAGGCTCATTCGACGTAACTTTTGATTTGCTACAGTCTGGCAGCGGAGTTGTAACTGTAGGCCCTCGGGAACATAGAGAAATCATGGTGTAATTGAACTTTTCATAAATTTTCATACCCCCCAAAATGGCTAAATCTGCCAATATCTCCTAAACTACAATAGCCAGGAATACGCCGATAGGCTCATTCGACGTAACTTTTGATTTGCTACAGTCTGGTAGCGGAGTTGTAACCGTAGGCCCTCGGGAACATAGAGAAATCATGGTGTAATTGAACTTTTCATAAATTTTCATACCCCCCAAAATGGCTAAATCTGCCAATATCTCCTAAACTACAATAGCCAGGAATACGCCGATAGGCTCATTCGACGTAACTTTTGATTTGCTACTGTCTGGTAGCGGAATTGTAACTGTAGGCCCTCGGGAACATAGAGAAATCATGGTGTAATTGAACTTTTCATAAATTTTCATGCCCCCCAAAATGACTAAATCTGCCAATATCTCCTAAACTACAATAGCCAGGAATACGCCGATAGGCTCATTCGACGTAACTTTTGATTTGCTACTGTCTGGTAGCGGAATTGTAACTGTAGGCCCTCGGGAACATAGAGAAATCATGGTGTAATTGAACTTTTCATAAATTTTCATGCCCCCCAAAATGACTAAATCTGCCAATATCTCCTAAACTACAATAGCCAGGAATACGCCGATAGGCTCATTCGACGTAACTTTTGATTTGCTACAGTCTGGTAGCGGAGTTGTAACTGTAGGCCCTCGGGAACATAGAGAAATCATGGTGTAATTGAACTTTTCATAAATTTTCATACCCCCGTAAATGGCTAAATCTGCCAATATCTCCTAAACTACAATAGCCAGGAATACGCCGATAGGCTCATTCGACGTAACTTTTGATTTGCTACAGTCTGGTAGCGGAGTTGTAACTGTAGGCCCTCGGGAACATAGAGAAATCATGGTGTAATTGAACTTTTCATAAATTTCCATACCCCCCAAAATGGCTAAATCTGCCAATATCTCCTAAACTACAATAGCCAGGAATACGCCGATAGGCTCATTCGACGTAACTTTTGATTTGCTACAGTCTGGTAGCGGAGTTGTAACCGTAGGCCCTCGGGAACATAGAGAAATCATGGTGTAATTGAACTTTTCATAAATTTTCATACCCCCCAAAATGGCTAAATCTTCCAATATCTCCTAAACTACAATAGCCAGGAATACGCCGATAGGCTCATTCGACGTAACTTTTGATTTGCTACAGTCTGGTAGCGGAGTTGTAACTGTAGGCCCTCGGGAACATAGAGAAATCATGGTGTAATTGAACTTTTCATAAATTTTCATACCCCCAAAATAGCTAAATCTGCCAATATCTCCTAAACTACAATAGCCAGGAATACGCCGATAGGCTCATTCGACGTAACTTTTGATTTGCTACAGTCTGGTAGCGGAGTTGTAACTGTAGGCCCTCGGGAACATAGAGAAATCATGGTGTAATTAAACTTTTCATAAATTTTCATACCCCCCAAAATGGCTAAATCTGCCAATATCTCCTAAACTACAATAGCCAGAAATACGCCGATAGGCTCATTCGACGTAACTTTTGATTTGCTACAGTCTGGTAGCGGAGTTTTAACTGTAGGCCCTCGGGAACATAGAGAAATCATGGTGTAATTTAACTTTTCATAAATTTTCATACCCCCCAAAATGGCTAAATCTGCCAATATCTCCTAAACTACAATAGCCAGGAATACGCCGATAGGCTCATTCGACGTAACTTTTGATTTGCTACAGTCTGGTAGCGTAGTTGTAACTGTAGGCCCTCGGGAACATAGAGAATTCATGGTGTAATTGAACTTTCCATAAATTTCCATACCCCCCAAAATGGCTAAATCTGCCAATATCTCCTAAACTACAATAGCCAGGAATACGCCGATAGGCTCATTCGACGTAACTTTTGATTTGCTACAGTCTGGTAGCGGAGTTGTAACTGTAGGCCCTCGGGAACATAGAGAATTCATGGTGTAATTGAACTTTTCATAAATTTTCATACCCCCCAAAATGGCTAAATCTGCCAATATCTCCTAAACTACAATAGCCAGGAATACGCCGATAGGCTCATTCGACGTAACTTTTGATTTGCTACAGTCTGGTAGCGGAGTTGTAACTGTAGGCCCTCGGGAACATAGAGAAATCATGGTGTAATTGAACTTTTCATAAATTTTCATACCCCCCAAAATGGCTAAATCTGCCAATATCTCCTAAACTACAATAGCCAGGAATACGCCGATAAGCTCATTCGACGTAACTTTTGATTTGCTACAGTCTGGTAGCGGAGTTGTAACTGTAGGCCCTCGGGAACATAGAGAAATCATGGTGTAATTGAACTTTTCATAAATTTCCATACCCCCGTAAATGGCTAAATCTGCCAATATCTCCTAAACTACAATAGCCAGGAATACGCCGATAGGCTCATTCGACGTAACTTTTGATTTGCTACAGTCTGGTAGCGGAGTTGTAACTGTAGGCCCTCGGGAACATAGAGAAATCATGGTGTAATTGAACTTTTCATAAATTTTCATACCCCCGTAAATGGCTAAATCTGCCAATATCTCCTAAACTACAATAGCCAGGAATACGCCGATAGGCTCATTCGACGTAACTTTTGATTTGCTACAGTCTGGTAGCGGAGTTGTAACTGTAGGCCCTCGGGAACATAGAGAAATCATGGTGTAATTGAACTTTTCATAAATTTTCATGCCCCCCAAAATGGCTAAATCTGCCAATATCTCCTAAACTACAATAGCCAGGAATACGCCGATAGGCTCATTCGACGTAACTTTTGATTTGCTACAGTCTGGTAGCGGAGTTGTAACTGTAGGCCCTCGGGAACATAGAGAAATCATGGTGTAATTGAACTTTTCATAAATTTTCATACCCCCCAAAATGGCTAAATCTGCCAATATCTCCTAAACTACAATAGCCAGGAATACGCCGATAGGCTCATTCGACGTAACTTTTCATTTGCTACAGTCTGGTAGCGGAGTTGTAACTGTAGGCCCTCGGGAACATAGAGAAATCATGGTGTAATTGAACTTTTCATAAATTTTCATACCCCCAAAATGGCTAAATCTGCCAATATCTCCTAAACTACAATAGCCAGGAATACGCCGATAGGCTCATTCGACGTAACTTCTGATTTGCTACAGTCTGGTAGCAGAGTTGTAACTGTAGGCCCTCGGGAACATAGAGAAATCATGGTGTAATTGAACTTTTCATAAATTTCCATACCCCCGTAAATGGCTAAATCTGCCAATATCTCCTAAACTACAATAGCCAGGAATACGCCGATAGGCTCATTCGACGTAACTTTTGATTTGCTACAGTCTGGTAGCGGAGTTGTAACTGTAGGCCCTCGGGAACATAGAGAAATCATGGTGTAATTGAACTTTTCATAAATTTTCATACCCCCGTAAATGGCTAAATCTGCCAATATCTCCTAAACTACAATAGCCAGGAATACGCCGATAGGCTCATTCGACGTAACTTTTGATTTTCTACAGTCTGGTAGCGGAGTTGTAACTGTAGGCCCTCGGGAACATAGAGAAATCATGGTGTAATTGAACTTTTCATAAATTTTCATGCCCCCCAAAATGGCTAAATCTGCCAATATCTCCTAAACTACAATAGCCAGGAATACGCCGATAGGCTCATTCGACGTAACTTTTGATTTGCTACAGTCTGGTAGCGGAGTTGTAACTGTAGGCCCTCGGGAACATAGAGAAATCATGGTGTAATTGAACTTTTCATAAATTTTCATACCCCCCAAAATGGCTAAATCTGCCAATATCTCCTAAACTACAATAGCCAGGAATACGCCGATAGGCTCATTCGACGTAACTTTTCATTTGCTACAGTCTGGTAGCGGAGTTGTAACTGTAGGCCCTCGGGAAGATAGAGAAATGATGGTGTAATTGAACTTTTCATAAATTTTCATACCCCCAAAATGGCTAAATCTGCCAATATCTCCTAAACTACAATAGCCAGGAATACGCCGATAGGCTCATTCGACATAACTTTTGATTTGCTACAGTCTGGTAGCGGAGTTGTAACTGTAGGCCCTCGGGAACATAGAGAAATCATGGTGTAATTGAACTTTTCATAAATTTTCATACCCCCCAAAATGGCTAAATCTGCCAATATCTCCTAAACTACAATAGCCAGGAATACGCCGATAGGCTCATTCGACGTAACTTTTGATTTGCTACAGTCTGGTAGCGGAGTTGTAACTGTAGGCCCTCGGGAACATAGAGAAATTATGGTGTAATTGAACTTTTCATAAATTTTCATACCCCCCAAAATGGCTAAATCTGCCAATATCTCCTAAACTACAATAGCCAGGAATACGCCGATAAGCTCATTCGACGTAACTTTTGATTTGCTACAGTCTGGTAGCGGAGTTGTAACTGTAGGCCCTCGGGAACATAGAGAAATCATGGTGTAATTGAACTTTTCATAAATTTTCATACCCCCCAAAATGGCTAAATTTGCCAATATCTCCTAAACTACAATAGCCAGGAATACCCGATAGGCTCATTCGACGTAACTTTTGATTTGCTACAGTCTGGTAGCGGAGTTGTAACTGTAGGCCCTCCGGAACATAGAGAATTCATGGTGTAATTGAACTTTTCATAAATTTTCATACCCCCCAAAATGGCTAAATCTGCCAATATCTCCTAAACTACAATAGCCAGGAATACGCCGATAGGCTCATTCGACGTAACTTTTGATTTGCTACAGTCTGGTAGCGAAGTTGTAACTGTAGGCCCTCGGGAACATAGAGAAATCATGGTGTAATTGAACTTTTCATAAATTTACATACCCCCCAAAATGGCTAAATCTGCCAATATCTCCTAAACTACAATAGCCAGGAATACGCCGATAGGCTCATTCGACGTAACTTTTGATTTGCTACAGTCTGGTAGCGGAGTTGTAACTGTAGGCCCTCGGGAACATATAGAAATCATGGTGTAATTGAACTTTTCATAAATTTTCATACCCCCCAAAATGGCTAAATCTGCCAATATCTCCTAAACTACAATAGCCACGAATACGCCGATAGGCTCATTCGACGTAACTTTTGATTTGCTACAGTCTGGTAGCGGAGTTGTAACTGTAGGCCCTCGGGAACATAGAGAAATCATGGTGTAATTGAACTTTTCATAAATTTTCATACCCCCCAAAATGGCTAAATCTGCCAATATCTCCTAAACTACAATAGCCAGGAATACGCCGATAAGCTCATTCGACGTAACTTTTGATTTGCTACAGTCTGGTAGCGGAGTTGTAACTGTAGGCCCTCGGGAACATAGAGAAATCATGGTGTAATTGAACTTTTCATAAATTTTCATACCCCCCAAAATGGCTAAATCTGCCAATATCTCCTAAACTACAATAGCCAGGAATACGCCGATAGGCTCATTCGACGTAACTTTTGATTTGCTACAGTCTGGTAGCGGAGTTGTAACTGTAGGCCCTCGGGAACATAGAGAAATCATGGTGTAATTGAACTTTTCATAAATTTTCATACCCCCCAAAATGGCTAAATCTGCCAATATCTCCTAAACTACAATAGCCAGGAATACGCCGATAGGCTCATTCGACGTAACTTTTGATTTGCTACAGTCTGGTAGCGGAGTTGTAACTGTAGGCCCTCGGGAACATAGAGAAATCATGGTGTAATTGAACTTTTCATAAATTTTCATACCCCCCAAAATGGCTAAATCTGCCAATATCTCCTAAACTACAACAGCCAGGAATACGCCGATAGGCTCATTCGACGTAACTTTTGATTTGCTACAGTCTGGTAGCGGAGTTGTAACTGTAGGCCCTCGGGAACATTGAGAAATCATGGTGTAATTGAACTTTTCATAAATTTTCATACCCCCCAAAATGGCTAAATCTGCCAATATCTCCTAAACTACAATAGCCAGGAATACGCCGATAGGCTCATTCGACGTAACTTTTGATTTGCTACAGTCTGGTAGCGGAGTTGTAACTGTAGGCCCTCGGGAACATAGAGAAATCATGGTGTAATTGAACTTTTCATAAATTTTCATACCCCCCAAAATGGCTAAATCTGCCAATATCTCCTAAACTACAATAGCCAGGAATACGCCGATAGGCTCATTCGACGTAACTTTTGATTTGCTACAGTCTGGTAGCGGAGTTGTAACTGTAGGCCCTCGGGAACATAGAGAAATCATGGTGTAATTGAACTTTTCATAAATTTTCATACCCCCCAAAATGGCTAAATCTGCCAATATCTCCTAAACTACAATAGCCAGGAATACGCCGATAGGCTCATTCGACGTAACTTTTGATTTGCTACAGTCTGGTAGCGGAGTTGTAACTGTAGGCCTTCGGGAACATAGAGAAATCATGGTGTAATTGAACTTTTCATAAATTTCCATACCCCCGTAAATGGCTAAATCTGCCAATATCTCCTAAACTACAATAGCCAGGAATACGCCGATAGGCTCATTCGACGTAACTTTTGATTTGCTACAGTCTGGTAGCGGAGTTGTAACTGTAGGCCCTCGGGAACATAGAGAAATCATGGTGTAATTGAACTTTTCATAAATTTTCATACCCCCGTAAATGGCTAAATCTGCCAATATCTCCTAAACTACAATAGCCAGGAATACGCCGATAGGCTCATTCGACGTAACTTTTGATTTGCTACAGTCTGGTAGCGGAGTTGTAACTGTAGGCCCTCGGGAACATAGAGAAATCATGGTGTAATTGAACTTTTCATAAATTTTCATGCCCCCCAAAATGGCTAAATCTGCCAATATCTCCTAAACTACAATAGCCAGGAATACGCCGATAAGCTCATTCGACGTAACTTTTGATTTGCTACAGTCTGGTAGCGGAGTTGTAACTGTAGGCCCTCGGGAACATAGAGAAATCATGGTGTAATTGAACTTTTCATAAATTTTCATACCCCCCAAAATGGCTAAATCTGCCAATATCTCCTAAACTACAATAGCCAGGAATACGCCGATAGGCTCATTCGACGTAACTTTTCATTTGCTACAGTCTGGTAGCGGAGTTGTAACTGTAGGCCCTCGGGAACATAGAGAAATCATGGTGTAATTGAACTTTTCATAAATTTTCATACCCCCAAAATGGCTAAATCTGCCAATATCTCCTAAACTACAATAGCCAGGAATACGCCGATAGGCTCATTCGACGTAACTTTTGATTTGCTACAGTATGGTAGCGGAGTTGTAACTGTAGGCCCTCGGGAACATAGAGAAATCATGGTGTAATTGAACTTTTCATAAATTTTCATACCCATCAAAATGGCTAAATCTGCCAATATCTCCTAAACTACAATAGCCAGGAATACGCCGATAGGCTCATTCGACATAACTTTTGATTTGCTACAGTCTGGTAGCGGAGTTGTAACTGTAGGCCCTCGGGAACATAGAGAAATCATGGTGTAATTGAACTTTTCATAAATTTTCATACCCCCCAAAATGGCTAAATCTGCCAATATCTCCTAAACTACAATAGCCAGGAATACGCCGATAGGCTCATTCGACGTAACTTTTGATTTGCTACAGTCTGGTAGCGGAGTTGTAACTGTAGGCCCTCGGGAACATAGAGAAATCATGGTGTAATTGAACTTTTCATAAATTTTCATACCCCCCAAAATGGCTAAATCTGCCAATATCTCCTAAACTACAATAGCCAGGAATACGCCGATAGGCTCATTCGACGTAACTTTTGATTTGCTACAGTCTGGTAGCGGAGTTGTAACTGTAGGCCCTCGGGAACATAGAGAAATTATGGTGTAATTGAACTTTTCATAAATTTTCATACCCCCCAAAATGGCTAAATCTGCCAATATCTCCTAAACTACAATAGCCAGGAATACGCCGATAAGCTCATTCGACGTAACTTTTGATTTGCTACAGTCTGGTAGCGGAGTTGTAACTGTAGGCCCTCGGCAACATAGAGAATTCATGGTGTAATTGAACTTTTCATAAATTTTCATACCCCCCAAAATGGCTAAATCTGCCAATATCTCCTAAACTACAATAGCCAGGAATACGCCGATAGGCTCATTCGACGTAACTTTTGATTTGCTACAGTCTGGTAGCGGAGTTGTAACTGTAGGCCCTCGGGAACATAGAGAAATCATGGTGTAATTGAACTTTTCATAAATTTCCATACCCCCCAAAATGGCTAAATCTGCCAATATCTCCTAAACTACAATAGCCAGGAATACGCCGATAGGCTCATTCGACGTAACTTTTGATTTGCTACAGTCTGGTAGCGGAGTTGTAACTGTAGGCCCTCGGGAACATAGAGAAATCATGGTGTAATTGAACTTTTCATAAATTTTCATACCCCCCAAAATGGCTAAATCTGCCAATATCTCCTAAACTACAATAGCCAGGAATACGCCGATAGGCTCATTCGACGTAACTTTTGATTTGCTACAGTCTGGTTGCGGAGTTGTAACTGTAGGCCTTCGGGAACATAGAGAAATCATGGTGTAATTGAACTTTTCATAAATTTCCATACCCCCGTAAATGGCTAAATCTGCCAATATCTCCTAAACTACAATAGCCAGGAATACGCCGATAGGCTCATTCGACGTAACTTTTGATTTGCTACAGTCTGGTAGCGGAGTTGTAACTGTAGGCCCTCGGGAACATAGAGAAATCATGGTGTAATTGAACTTTTCATAAATTTTCATACCCCCGTAAATGGCTAAATCTGCCAATATCTCCTAAACTACAATAGCCAGGAATACGCCGATAGGCTCATTCGACGTAACTTTTGATTTGCTACAGTCTGGTAGCAGAGTTGTAACTGTAGGCCCTCGGGAACATAGAGAAATCATGGTGTAATTGAACTTTTCATAAATTTTCATGCCCCCCAAAATGGCTAAATCTGCCAATATCTCCTAAACTACAATAGCCAGGAATACGCCGATAAGCTCATTCGACGTAACTTTTGATTTGCTACAGTCTGGTAGCGGAGTTGTAACTGTAGGCCCTCGGGAACATAGAGAAATCATGGTGTAATTGAACTTTTCATAAATTTTCATACCCCCCAAAATGGCTTAATCTGCCAATATCTCCTAAACTACAATAGCCAGGAATACGCCGATAGGCTCATTCGACGTAACTTTTCATTTGCTACAGTCTGGTAGCGGAGTTGTAACTGTAGGCCCTCGGGAACATAGAGAAATCATGGTGTAATTGAACTTTTCATAAATTTTCATACCCCCAAAATGGCTAAATCTGCCAATATCTCCTAAACTACAATAGCCAGGAATACGCCGATAGGCTCATTCGACGTAACTTTTGATTTGCTACAGTCTGGTAGCGGAGTTGTAACTGTAGGCCCTCGGGAACATAGAGAAATCATGGTGTAATTGAACTTTTCATAAATTTTCATACCCCCCAAAATGGCTAAATCTGCCAATATCTCCTAAACTACAATAGCCAGGAATACGCCGATAGGCTCATTCGACGTAACTTTTGATTTGCTACAGTCTGGTAGCGGAGTTGTAACTGTAGGCCCTCGGGAACATAGAGAAATCATGGTGTAATTGAACTTTTCATAAATTTTCATACCCATCAGAATGGCTAAATCTGCCAATATCTCCTAAACTACAATAGCCAGGAATACGCCGATAGGCTCATTCGACGTAACTTTTGATTTGCTACAGTCTGGTAGCGGAGTTGTAACTGTAGGCCCTCGGGAACATAGAGAAATCATGGTGTAATTGAACTTTTCATAAATTTTCATACCCCCGTAAATGGCTAAATCTGCCAATATCTCCTAAACTACAATAGCCAGGAATACGCCGATAGGCTCATTCGACGTAACTTTTGATTTGCTACAGTCTGGTAGCGGAGTTGTAACTGTAGGCCCTCGGGAACATAGAGAAATCATGGTGTAATTGAACTTTTCATAAATTTTCATGCCCCCCAAAATGGCTAAATCTGCCAATATCTCCTAAACTACAATAGCCAGGAATACGCCGATAAGCTCATTCGACGTAACTTTTGATTTGCTACAGTCTGGTAGCGGAGTTGTAACTGTAGGCCCTCGGGAACATAGAGAAATCATGGTGTATTTGAACTTTTCATAAATTTTCATACCCCCCAAAATGGCTAAATCTGCCAATATCTCCTAAACTACAATAGCCAGGAATACGCCGATAGGCTCATTCGACGTAACTTTTCATTTGCTACAGTCTGGTAGCGGAGTTGTAACTGTA
The DNA here is from genome assembly GCF_051294905.1 of Botryllus schlosseri. Lineage (NCBI taxonomy): Eukaryota > Metazoa > Chordata > Ascidiacea > Stolidobranchia > Styelidae > Botryllus > Botryllus schlosseri. The sequence goes on along the minus strand of NW_027648671.1, from coordinate 15,655 downwards.
GGCCCTCGGGAACATAGAGAAATCATGGTGTAATTGAACTTTTCATAAATTTTCATACCCCCAAAATGGCTAAATCTGCCAATATCTCCTAAACTACAATAGCCAGGAATACGCCGATAGGCTCATTCGACGTAACTTTTGATTTGCTACAGTATGGTAGCGGAGTTGTAACTGTAGGCCCTCGGGAACATAGAGAAATCATGGTGTAATTGAACTTTTCATAAATTTTCATACCCATCAAAATGGCTAAATCTGCCAATATCTCCTAAACTACAATAGCCAGGAATACGCCGATAGGCTCATTCGACATAACTTTTGATTTGCTACAGTCTGGTAGCGGAGTTGTAACTGTAGGCCCTCGGGAACATAGAGAAATCATGGTGTAATTGAACTTTTCATAAATTTTCATACCCCCCAAAATGGCTAAATCTGCCAATATCTCCTAAACTACAATAGCCAGGAATACGCCGATAGGCTCATTCGACGTAACTTTTGATTTGCTACAGTCTGGTAGCGGAGTTGTAACTGTAGGCCCTCGGGAACATAGAGAAATCATGGTGTAATTGAACTTTTCATAAATTTTCATACCCCCCAAAATGGCTAAATTTGCCAATATCTCCTCAACTACAATAGCCAGGAATACGCCGATAGGCTCATTCGACGTAACTTTTGATTTGCTACAGTCTGGTAGCGGAGTTGTAACTGTAGGCCCTCGGGAACATAGAGAATTCATGGTGTAATTGAACTTTTCATAAATTTTCATACCCCCCAAAATGGCTAAATCTGCCAATATCTCCTAAACTACAATAGCCAGGAATACGCCGATAGGCTCATTCGACGTAACTTTTGATTTGCTACAGTCTGGTAGCGGAGTTGTAACTGTAGGCTCTCGGGAACATAGAGAAATCATGGTGTAATTGAACTTTTCATAAATTTCCATACCCCCCAAAATGGCTAAATCTGGCAATATCTCCTAAACTACAATAGCCAGGAATACGCCGATAGGCTCATTCGACGTAACTTTTGATTTGCTACAGTCTGGTAGCGGAGTTGTAACTGTAGGCCCTCGGGAACATAGAGAATTCATGGTGTAATTGAACTTTTCATAAATTTTCATACCCCCCAAAATGGCTAAATCTGCCAATATCTCCTAAACTACAATAGCCAGGAATACGCCGATAGGCTCATTCGACGTAACTTTTGATTTGCTACAGTCTGGTAGCGGAGTTGTAACTGTAGGCCCTCGGGAACATAGAGAAATCATGGTGTAATTGAACTTTTCATAAATTTTCATACCCCCCAAAATGGCTAAATCTGCCAATATCTCCTAAACTACAACAGCCAGGAATACGCCGATAGGCTCATTCGACGTAACTTTTGATTTGCTACAGTCTGGTAGCGGAGTTGTAACTGTAGGCCCTCGGGAACATTGAGAAATCATGGTGTAATTGAACTTTTCATAAATTTTCATACCCCCCAAAATGGCTAAATCTGCCAATATCTCCTAAACTACAATAGCCAGGAATACGCCGATAGGCTCATTCGACGTAACTTTTGATTTGCTACAGTCTGGTAGCGGAGTTGTAACTGTAGGCCCTCGGGAACATAGAGAAATCATGGTGTAATTGAACTTTTCATAAATTTTCATACCCCCCAAAATGGCTAAATCTGCCAATATCTCCTAAACTACAATAGCCAGGAATACGCCGATAGGCTCATTCGACGTAACTTTTGATTTGCTACAGTCTGGTAGCGGAGTTGTAACTGTAGGCCCTCGGGAACATAGAGAAATCATGGTGTAATTGAACTTTTCATAAATTTTCATACCCCCCAAAATGGCTAAATCTGCCAATATCTCCTAAACTACAATAGCCAGGAATACGCCGATAGGCTCATTCGACGTAACTTTTGATTTGCTACAGTCTGGTAGCGGAGTTGTAACTGTAGGCCCTCGGGAACATAGAGAAATCATGGTGTAATTGAACTTTTCATAAATTTTCATACCCCCGTAAATGGCTAAATCTGCCAATATCTCCTAAACTACAATAGCCAGGAATACGCCGATAGGCTCATTCGACGTAACTTTTGATTTGCTACAGTCTGGTAGCGGAGTTGTAACTGTAGGCCCTCGGGAACATAGAGAAATCATGGTGTAATTGAACTTTTCATAAATTTTCATGCCCCCCAAAATGGCTAAATCTGCCAATATCTCCTAAACTACAATAGCCAGGAATACGCCGATAAGCTCATTCGACGTAACTTTTGATTTGCTACAGTCTGGTAGCGGAGTTGTAACTGTAGGCCCTCGGGAACATAGAGAAATCATGGTGTAATTGAACTTTTCATAAATTTTCATAATCCCCAAAATGGCTAAATCTGCCAATATCTCCTAAACTACAATAGCCAGGAATACGCCGATAGGCTCATTCGACGTAACTTTTCATTTGCTACAGTCTGGTAGCGGAGTTGTAACTGTAGGCCCTCGGGAACATAGAGAAATCATGGTGTAATTGAACTTTTCATAAATTTTCATACCCCCAAAATGGCTAAATCTGCCAATATCTCCTAAACTACAATAGCCAGGAATACGCCGATAGGCTCATTCGACGTAACTTTTGATTTGCTACAGTATGGTAGCGGAGTTGTAACTGTAGGCCCTCGGGAACATAGAGAAATCATGGTGTAATTGAACTTTTCATAAATTTTCATACCCATCAAAATGGCTAAATCTGCCAATATCTCCTAAACTACAATAGCCAGGAATACGCCGATAGGCTCATTCGACATAACTTTTGATTTGCTACAGTCTGGTAGCGGAGTTGTAACTGTAGGCCCTCGGGAACATAGAGAAATCATGGTGTAATTGAACTTTTCATAAATTTTCATACCCCCCAAAATGGCTAAATCTGCCAATATCTCCTAAACTACAATAGCCAGGAATACGCCGATAGGCTCATTCGACGTAACTTTTGATTTGCTACAGTCTGGTAGCGGAGTTGTAACTGTAGGCCCTCGGGAACATAGAGAAATTATGGTGTAATTGAACTTTTCATAAATTTTCATACCCCCCAAAATGGCTAAATCTGCCAATATCTCCTAAACTACAATAGCCAGGAATACGCCGATAGGCTCATTCGACGTAACTTTTGATTTGCTACAGTCTGGTAGCGGAGTTGTAACTGTAGGCCCTCGGGAACATAGAGAAATTATGGTGTAATTGAACTTTTCATAAATTTTCATACCCCCCAAAATGGCTAAATCTGCCAATATCTCCTAAACTACAATAGCCAGGAATACGCCGATAAGCTCATTCGACGTAACTTTTGATTTGCTACAGTCTGGTAGCGGAGTTGTAACTGTAGGCCCTCGGGAACATAGAGAAATCATGGTGTAATTGAACTTTTCATAAATTTTCATACCCCCCAAAATGGCTAAATTTGCCAATATCTCCTAAACTACAATAGCCAGGAATACGCCGATAGGCTCATTCGACGTAACTTTTGATTTGCTACAGTCTGGTAGCGGAGTTGTAACTGTAGGCCCTCGGGAACATAGAGAATTCATGGTGTAATTGAACTTTTCATAAATTTTCATACCCCCCAAAATGGCTAAATCTGCCAATATCTCCTAAACTACAATAGCCAGGAATACGCCGATAGGCTCATTCGACGTAACTTTTGATTTGCTACAGTCTGGTAGCGGAGTTGTAACTGTAGGCCCTCGGGAACATAGAGAAATCATGGTGTAATTGAACTTTTCATAAATTTCCATACCCCCCAAAATGGCTAAATCTGCCAATATCTCCTAAACTACAATAGCCAGGAATACGCCGATAGGCTCATTCGACGTAACTTTTGATTTGCTACAGTCTGGTAGCGGAGTTGTAACTGTAGGCCCTCGGGAACATAGAGAAATCATGGTGTAATTGAACTTTTCATAAATTTTCATACCCCCCAAAATGGCTAAATCTGCCAATATCTCCTAAACTACAATAGCCAGGAATACGCCGATAGGCTCATTCGACGTAACTTTTGATTTGCTACAGTCTGGTTGCGGAGTTGTAACTGTAGGCCTTCGGGAACATAGAGAAATCATGGTGTAATTGAACTTTTCATAAATTTCCATACCCCCGTAAATGGCTAAATCTGCCAATATCTCCTAAACTACAATAGCCAGGAATACGCCGATAGGCTCATTCGACGTAACTTTTGATTTGCTACAGTCTGGTAGCGGAGTTGTAACTGTAGGCCCTCGGGAACATAGAGAAATCATGGTGTAATTGAACTTTTCATAAATTTTCATACCCCCGTAAATGGCTAAATCTGCCAATATCTCCTAAACTACAATAGCCAGGAATACGCCGATAGGCTCATTCGACGTAACTTTTGATTTGCTACAGTCTGGTAGCAGAGTTGTAACTGTAGGCCCTCGGGAACATAGAGAAATCATGGTGTAATTGAACTTTTCATAAATTTTCATGCCCCCCAAAATGGCTAAATCTGCCAATATCTCCTAAACTACAATAGCCAGGAATACGCCGATAAGCTCATTCGACGTAACTTTTGATTTGCTACAGTCTGGTAGCGGAGTTGTAACTGTAGGCCCTCGGGAACATAGAGAAATCATGGTGTAATTGAACTTTTCATAAATTTTCATACCCCCCAAAATGGCTTAATCTGCCAATATCTCCTAAACTACAATAGCCAGGAATACGCCGATAGGCTCATTCGACGTAACTTTTCATTTGCTACAGTCTGGTAGCGGAGTTGTAACTGTAGGCCCTCGGGAACATAGAGAAATCATGGTGTAATTGAACTTTTCATAAATTTTCATACCCCCAAAATGGCTAAATCTGCCAATATCTCCTAAACTACAATAGCCAGGAATACGCCGATAGGCTCATTCGACATAACTTTTGATTTGCTACAGTCTGGTAGCGGAGTTGTAACTGTAGGCCCTCGGGAACATAGAGAAATCATGGTGTAATTGAACTTTTCATAAATTTTCATACCCCCCAAAATGGCTAAATCTGCCAATATCTCCTAAACTACAATAGCCAGGAATACGCCGATAGGCTCATTCGACGTAACTTTTGATTTGCTACAGTCTGGTAGCGGAGTTGTAACTGTAGGCCCTCGGGAACATAGAGAAATCATGGTGTAATTGAACTTTTCATAAATTTTCATACCCCCCAAAATGGCTAAATTTGCCAATATCTCCTCAACTACAATAGCCAGGAATACGCCGATAGGCTCATTCGACGTAACTTTTGATTTGCTACAGTCTGGTAGCGGAGTTGTAACTGTAGGCCCTCGGGAACATAGAGAATTCATGGTGTAATTGAACTTTTCATAAATTTTCATACCCCCCAAAATGGCTAAATCTGCCAATATCTCCTAAACTACAATAGCCAGGAATACGCCGATAGGCTCATTCGACGTAACTTTTGATTTGCTACAGTCTGGTAGCGGAGTTGTAACTGTAGGCTCTCGGGAACATAGAGAAATCATGGTGTAATTGAACTTTTCATAAATTTCCATACCCCCCAAAATGGCTAAATCTGGCAATATCTCCTAAACTACAATAGCCAGGAATACGCCGATAGGCTCATTCGACGTAACTTTTGATTTGCTACAGTCTGGTAGCGGAGTTGTAACTGTAGGCCCTCGGGAACATAGAGAATTCATGGTGTAATTGAACTTTTCATAAATTTTCATACCCCCCAAAATGGCTAAATCTGCCAATATCTCCTAAACTACAATAGCCAGGAATACGCCGATAGGCTCATTCGACGTAACTTTTGATTTGCTACAGTCTGGTAGCGGAGTTGTAACTGTAGGCCCTCGGGAACATAGAGAAATCATGGTGTAATTGAACTTTTCATAAATTTTCATACCCCCCAAAATGGCTAAATCTGCCAATATCTCCTAAACTACAACAGCCAGGAATACGCCGATAGGCTCATTCGACGTAACTTTTGATTTGCTACAGTCTGGTAGCGGAGTTGTAACTGTAGGCCCTCGGGAACATTGAGAAATCATGGTGTAATTGAACTTTTCATAAATTTTCATACCCCCCAAAATGGCTAAATCTGCCAATATCTCCTAAACTACAATAGCCAGGAATACGCCGATAGGCTCATTCGACGTAACTTTTGATTTGCTACAGTCTGGTAGCGGAGTTGTAACTGTAGGCCCTCGGGAACATAGAGAAATCATGGTGTAATTGAACTTTTCATAAATTTTCATACCCCCCAAAATGGCTAAATCTGCCAATATCTCCTAAACTACAATAGCCAGGAATACGCCGATAGGCTCATTCGACGTAACTTTTGATTTGCTACAGTCTGGTAGCGGAGTTGTAACTGTAGGCCCTCGGGAACATAGAGAAATCATGGTGTAATTGAACTTTTCATAAATTTTCATACCCCCCAAAATGGCTAAATCTGCCAATATCTCCTAAACTACAATAGCCAGGAATACGCCGATAGGCTCATTCGACGTAACTTTTGATTTGCTACAGTCTGGTAGCGGAGTTGTAACTGTAGGCCCTCGGGAACATAGAGAAATCATGGTGTAATTGAACTTTTCATAAATTTTCATACCCCCGTAAATGGCTAAATCTGCCAATATCTCCTAAACTACAATAGCCAGGAATACGCCGATAGGCTCATTCGACGTAACTTTTGATTTGCTACAGTCTGGTAGCGGAGTTGTAACTGTAGGCCCTCGGGAACATAGAGAAATCATGGTGTAATTGAACTTTTCATAAATTTTCATGCCCCCCAAAATGGCTAAATCTGCCAATATCTCCTAAACTACAATAGCCAGGAATACGCCGATAAGCTCATTCGACGTAACTTTTGATTTGCTACAGTCTGGTAGCGGAGTTGTAACTGTAGGCCCTCGGGAACATAGAGAAATCATGGTGTAATTGAACTTTTCATAAATTTTCATAATCCCCAAAATGGCTAAATCTGCCAATATCTCCTAAACTACAATAGCCAGGAATACGCCGATAGGCTCATTCGACGTAACTTTTCATTTGCTACAGTCTGGTAGCGGAGTTGTAACTGTAGGCCCTCGGGAACATAGAGAAATCATGGTGTAATTGAACTTTTCATAAATTTTCATACCCCCAAAATGGCTAAATCTGCCAATATCTCCTAAACTACAATAGCCAGGAATACGCCGATAGGCTCATTCGACGTAACTTTTGATTTGCTACAGTATGGTAGCGGAGTTGTAACTGTAGGCCCTCGGGAACATAGAGAAATCATGGTGTAATTGAACTTTTCATAAATTTTCATACCCATCAAAATGGCTAAATCTGCCAATATCTCCTAAACTACAATAGCCAAGAATACGCCGATAGGCTCATTCGACATAACTTTTGATTTGCTACAGTCTGGTAGCGGAGTTGTAACTGTAGGCCCTCGGGAACATAGAGAAATCATGGTGTAATTGAACTTTTCATAAATTTTCATACCCCCCAAAATGGCTAAATCTGCCAATATCTCCTAAACTACAATAGCCAGGAATACGCCGATAGGCTCATTCGACGTAACTTTTGATTTGCTACAGTCTGGTAGCGGAGTTGTAACTGTAGGCCCTCGGGAACATAGAGAAATTATGGTGTAATTGAACTTTTCATAAATTTTCATACCCCCCAAAATGGCTAAATCTGCCAATATCTCCTAAACTACAATAGCCAGGAATACGCCGATAGGCTCATTCGACGTAACTTTTGATTTGCTACAGTCTGGTAGCGGAGTTGTAACTGTAGGCCCTCGGGAACATAGAGAAATTATGGTGTAATTGAACTTTTCATAAATTTTCATACCCCCCAAAATGGCTAAATCTGCCAATATCTCCTAAACTACAATAGCCAGGAATACGCCGATAAGCTCATTCGACGTAACTTTTGATTTGCTACAGTCTGGTAGCGGAGTTGTAACTGTAGGCCCTCGGGAACATAGAGAAATCATGGTGTAATTGAACTTTTCATAAATTTTCATACCCCCCAAAATGGCTAAATTTGCCAATATCTCCTAAACTACAATAGCCAGGAATACGCCGATAGGCTCATTCGACGTAACTTTTGATTTGCTACAGTCTGGTAGCGGAGTTGTAACTGTAGGCCCTCGGGAACATAGAGAATTCATGGTGTAATTGAACTTTTCATAAATTTTCATACCCCCCAAAATGGCTAAATCTGCCAATATCTCCTAAACTACAATAGCCAGGAATACGCCGATAGGCTCATTCGACGTAACTTTTGATTTGCTACAGTCTGGTAGCGGAGTTGTAACTGTAGGCCCTCGGGAACATAGAGAAATCATGGTGTAATTGAACTTTTCATAAATTTCCATACCCCCAAAATGGCTAAATCTGCCAATATCTCCTAAACTACAATAGCCAGGAATACGCCGATAGGCTCATTCGACGTAACTTTTGATTTGCTACAGTCTGGTAGCGGAGTTGTAACTGTAGGCCCTCGGGAACATAGAGAAATCATGGTGTAATTGAACTTTTCATAAATTTTCATACCCCCCAAAATGGCTAAATCTGCCAATATCTCCTAAACTACAATAGCCAGGAATACGCCGATAGGCTCATTCGACGTAACTTTTGATTTGCTACAGTCTGGTTGCGGAGTTGTAACTGTAGGCCTTCGGGAACATAGAGAAATCATGGTGTAATTGAACTTTTCATAAATTTCCATACCCCCGTAAATGGCTAAATCTGCCAATATCTCCTAAACTACAATAGCCAGGAATACGCCGATAGGCTCATTCGACGTAACTTTTGATTTGCTACAGTCTGGTAGCGGAGTTGTAACTGTAGCCCTCGGGAACATAGAGAAATCATGGTGTAATTGAACTTTTCATAAATTTTCATACCCCCGTAAATGGCTAAATCTGCCAATATCTCCTAAACTACAATAGCCAGGAATACGCCGATAGGCTCATTCGACGTAACTTTTGATTTGCTACAGTCTGGTAGCAGAGTTGTAACTGTAGGCCCTCGGGAACATAGAGAAATCATGGTGTAATTGAACTTTTCATAAATTTTCATGCCCCCCAAAATGGCTAAATCTGCCAATATCTCCTAAACTACAATAGCCAGGAATACGCCGATAAGCTCATTCGACGTAACTTTTGATTTGCTACAGTCTGGTAGCGGAGTTGTAACTGTAGGCCCTCGGGAACATAGAGAAATCATGGTGTAATTGAACTTTTCATAAATTTTCATACCCCCCAAAATGGCTTAATCTGCCAATATCTCCTAAACTACAATAGCCAGGAATACGCCGATAGGCTCATTCGACGTAACTTTTCATTTGCTACAGTCTGGTAGCGGAGTTGTAACTGTAGGCCCTCGGGAACATAGAGAAATCATGGTGTAATTGAACTTTTCATAAATTTTCATACCCCCAAAATGGCTAAATCTGCCAATATCTCCTAAACTACAATAGCCAGGAATACGCCGATAGGCTCATTCGACGTAACTTTTGATTTGCTACAGTCTGGTAGCGGAGTTGTAACTGTAGGCCCTCGGGAACATAGAGAAATCATGGTGTAATTGAACTTTTCATAAATTTTCATACCCCCAAAATGGCTAAATCTGCCAATATCTCCTAAACTACAATAGCCAGGAATACGCCGATAGCTCATTCGACGTAACTTTTGATTTGCTACAGTCTGGTAGCGGAGTTGTAACTGTAGGCCCTCGGGAACATAGAGAAATCATGGTGTAATTGAACTTTTCATAAATTTTCATACCCATCAAAATGGCTAAATCTGCCAATATCTCCTAAACTACAATAGCCAGGAATACGCCGATAGGCTCATTCGACGTAACTTTTGATTTGCTACAGTCTGGTAGCGGAGTTGTAACTGTAGGCCCTCGGGAACATAGAGAAATCATGGTGTAATTGAACTTTTCATAAATTTTCATACCCCCGTAAATGGCTAAATCTGCCAATATCTCCTAAACTACAATAGCCAGGAATACGCCGATAGGCTCATTCGACGTAACTTTTGATTTGCTACAGTCTGGTAGCGGAGTTGTAACTGTAGGCCCTCGGGAACATAGAGAAATCATGGTGTAATTGAACTTTCATAAATTTTCATGCCCCCCAAAATGGCTAAATCTGCCAATATCTCCTAAACTACAATAGCCAGGAATACGCCGATAAGCTCATTCGACGTAACTTTTGATTTGCTACAGTCTGGTAGCGGAGTTGTAACTGTAGGCCCTCGGGAACATAGAGAAATCATGGTGTATTTGAACTTTTCATAAATTTTCATACCCCCCAAAATGGCTAAATCTGCCAATATCTCCTAAACTACAATAGCAGGAATACGCCGATAGGCTCATTCGACGTAACTTTTCATTTGCTACAGTCTGGTAGCGGAGTTGTAACTGTAGGCCTGTGGAACATAGAGAAATCATGGTGTAATTGAACTTTTCATAAATTTTCATACCCCCAAAATGGCTAAATCTGCCAATATCTCCTAAACTACAATAGCCAGGAATACGCCGATAGGCTCATTCGACGTAACTTTTGATTTGCTACAGTCTGGTAGCGGAGTTGTAACTGTAGGCCCTCGGGAACATAGAGAAATTATGGTGTAATTGAACTTTTCATAAATTTTCATACCCCCCAAAATGGCTAAATCTGCAATATCTCCTAAACTACAATAGCCAGGAATACGCCGATAGGCTCATTCGACGTAACTTTTGATTTGCTACAGTCTGGTAGCGGAGTTGTAACTGTAGGCCCTCGGGAACATAGAGAAATTATGGTGTAATTGAACTTTTCATAAATTTTCATACCCCCCAAAATGGCTAAATCTGCCAATATCTCCTAAACTACAATAGCCAGGAATACGCCGATAAGCTCATTCGACGTAACTTTTGATTTGCTACAGTCTGGTAGCGGAGTTGTAACTGTAGGCCCCTCGGGAACATAGAGAAATCATGGTGTAATTGAACTTTTCATAAATTTTCATACCCCCCAAAATGGCTAAATTTGCCAATATCTCCTAAACTACAATAGCCAGGAATACGCCGATAGGCTCATTCGACGTAACTTTTGATTTGCTACAGTCTGGTAGCGGAGTTGTAACTGTAGGCCCCCGGGAACATAGAGAATTCATGGTGTAATTGAACTTTTCATAAATTTTCATACCCCCCAAAATGGCTAAATCTGCCAATATCTCCTAAACTACAATAGCCAGGAATACGCCGATAGGCTCATTCGACGTAACTTTTGATTTGCTACAGTCTGGTAGCGGAGTTGTAACTGTAGGCCCTCGGGAACATAGAGAAATCATGGTGTAATTGAACTTTTCATAAATTTCCATACCCCCCAAAATGGCTAAATCTGCCAATATCTCCTAAACTACAATAGCCAGGAATACGCCGATAGGCTCATTCGACGTAACTTTTGATTTGCTACAGTCTGGTAGCGGAGTTTGTAACTGTAGGCCCTCGGGAACATAGAGAAATCATGGTGTAATTGAACTTTTCATAAATTTTCATACCCCCCAAAATGGCTAAATCTGCCAATATCTCCTAAACTACAATAGCCAGGAATACGCCGATAGGCTCATTCGACGTAACTTTTGATTTGCTACAGTCTGGTTGCGGAGTTGTAACTGTAGGCCTTCGGGAACATAGAGAAATCATGGTGTAATTGAACTTTTCATAATTTCCATACCCCCGTAAATGGCTAAATCTGCCAATATCTCCTAAACTACAATAGCCAGGAATACGCCGATAGGCTCATTCGACGTAACTTTTGATTTGCTACAGTCTGGTAGCGGAGTTGTAACTGTAGGCCCTCGGGAACATAGAGAAATCATGGTGTAATTGAACTTTTCATAAATTTTCATACCCCCGTAAATGGCTAAATCTGCCAATATCTCCTAAACTACAATAGCCAGGAATACGCCGATAGGCTCATTCGACGTAACTTTTGATTTGCTACAGTCTGGTAGCAGAGTTGTAACTGTAGGCCCTCGGGAACATAGAGAAATCATGGTGTAATTGAACTTTTCATAATTTTCATGCCCCCCAAAATGGCTAAATCTGCCAATATCTCCTAAACTACAATAGCCAGGAATACGCCGATAAGGCTCATTCGACGTAACTTTTGATTTGCTACAGTCTGGTAGCGGAGTTGTAACTGTAGGCCCTCGGGAACATAGAGAAATCATGGTGTAATTGAACTTTTCATAATTTTCATACCCCCCAAAATGGCTTAATCTGCCAATATCTCCTAAACTACAATAGCCAGGAATACGCCGATAGGCTCATTCGACGTAACTTTTCATTTGCTACAGTCTGGTAGCGGAGTTGTAACTGTAGGCCCTCGGGAACATAGAGAAATCATGTGTAATTGAACTTTTCATAAATTTTCATACCCCCAAAATGGCTAAATCTGCCAATATCTCCTAAACTACAATAGCCAGGAATACGCCGATAGGCTCATTCGACATAACTTTTGATTTGCTACAGTCTGGTAGCGGAGTTGTAACTGTAGGCCCTCGGGAACATAGAGAAATCATGTGTAATTGAACTTTTCATAAATTTTCATACCCCCCAAAATGGCTAAATCTGCCAATATCTCCTAAACTACAATAGCCAGGAATACGCCGATAGGCTCATTCGACGTAACTTTTGATTTGCTACAGTCTGGTAGCGGAGTTGTAACTGTAGGCCCTCGGGAACATAGAGAAATCATGGTGTAATTGAACTTTTCATAAATTTCATACCCCCCAAAATGGCTAAATTTGCCAATATCTCCTCAACTACAATAGCCAGGGAATACGCCGATAGGCTCATTCGACGTAACTTTTGATTTGCTACAGTCTGGTAGCGGAGTTGTAACTGTAGGCCCTCGGGAACATAGAGAATTCATGGTGTAATTGAACTTTTCATAAATTTTCATACCCCCCAAAATGGCTAAATCTGCCAATATCTCCTAACTACAATAGCCAGGAATACGCCGATAGGCTCATTCGACGTAACTTTTGATTTGCTACAGTCTGGTAGCGGAGTGTAACTGTAGGCTCTCGGGAAGTAGGCCTCTCGGGAACATAGAGAAATCATGGTGTAATTGAACTTTTCATAAATTTTCCATACCCCCCAAAATGGCTAAATCTGGCAATATCTCCTAAACTACAATAGCCAGGAATACGCCGATAGGCTCATTCGACGTAACTTTTGATTTGCTACAGTCTGGTAGCGGAGTTGTAACTGTAGGCCCTCGGGAACATAGAGAATTCATGGTGTAATTGAACTTTTCATAAATTTTCATACCCCCCAAAATGGCTAAATCTGCCAATATCTCCTAAACTACAATAGCCAGGAATACGCCGATAGGCTCATTCGACGTAACTTTTGATTTGCTACAGTCTGGTAGCGGAGTTGTAACTGTAGGCCCTCGGGAACATAGAGAAATCATGGTGTAATTGAACTTTTCATAAATTTTCATACCCCCCAAAATGGCTAAATCTGCCAATATCTCCTAAACTACAACAGCCAGGAATACGCCGATAGGCTCATTCGACGTAACTTTTGATTTGCTACAGTCTGGTAGCGGAGTTGTAACTGTAGGCCCTCGGGAACATTGAGAAATCATGGTGTAATTGAACTTTTCATAAATTTTCATACCCCCCAAAATGGCTAAATCTGCCAATATCTCCTAAACTACAATAGCCAGGAATACGCCGATAGGCTCATTCGACGTAACTTTTGATTTGCTACAGTCTGGTAGCGGAGTTGTAACTGTAGGCCCTCGGGAACATAGAGAAATCATGGTGTAATTGAACTTTTCATAAATTTTCATACCCCCCAAAATGGCTAAATCTGCCAATATCTCCTAAACTACAATAGCCAGGAATACGCCGATAGGCTCATTCGACGTAACTTTTGATTTGCTACAGTCTGGTAGCGGAGTTGTAACTGTAGGCCCTCGGGAACATAGAGAAATCATGGTGTAATTGAACTTTTCATAAATTTTCATACCCCCCAAAATGGCTAAATCTGCCAATATCTCCTAAACTACAATAGCCAGGAATACGCCGATAGGCTCATTCGACGTAACTTTTGATTTGCTACAGTCTGGTAGCGGAGTTGTAACTGTAGGCCCTCGGGAACATAGAGAAATCATGGTGTAATTGAACTTTTCATAAATTTTCATACCCCCCGTAAATGGCTAAATCTGCCAATATCTCCTAAACTACAATAGCCAGGAATACGCCGATAGGCTCATTCGACGTAACTTTTGATTTGCTACAGTCTGGTAGCGGAGTTGTAACTGTAGGCCCTCGGGAACATAGAGAAATCATGGTGTAATTGAACTTTTCATAAATTTTCATAGCCCCCCAAAATGGCTAAATCTGCCAATATCTCCTAAACTACAATAGCCAGGAATACGCCGATAAGGCTCATTCGACGTAACTTTTGATTTGCTACAGTCTGGTAGCGGAGTTGTAACTGTAGGCCCTCGGGAACATAGAGAAATCATGGTGTAATTGAACTTTTCATAAATTTTCATAATCCCCCAAAATGGCTAAATCTGCCAATATCTCCTAAACTACAATAGCCAGGAATACGCCGATAGGCTCATTCGACGTAACTTTTCGATTTGCTACAGTCTGGTAGCGGAGTTGTAACTGTAGGCCCTCGGGAACATAGAGAAATCATGGTGTAATTGAACTTTTCATAAATTTTCATACCCCCCAAAATGGCTAAATCTGCCAATATCTCCTAAACTACAATAGCCAGGAATACGCCGATAGGCTCATTCGACGTAACTTTTGATTTGCTACAGTCTGGTAGCGGAGTTGTAACTGTAGGCCCTCGGGAACATAGAGAAATCATGGTGTAATTGAACTTTTCATAAATTTTCATACCCCCCAAAATGGCTAAATCTGCCAATATCTCCTAAACTACAATAGCCAGGAATACGCCGATAGGCTCATTCGACGTAACTTTTGATTTGCTACAGTCTGGTAGCGGAGTTGTAACTGTAGGCCCTCGGGAACATAGAGAAATCATGGTGTAATTGAACTTTTCATAAATTTTCATACCCCCCAAAATGGCTAAATCTGCCAATATCTCCTAAACTACAATAGCCAGGAATACGCCGATAGGCTCATTCGACAGTAACTTTTGATTTGCTACAGTCTGGTAGCGGAGTTGTAACTGTAGGCCCTCGGGAACATAGAGAAATCATGGTGTAATTGAACTTTTCATAAATTTTCATACCCCCCAAAATGGCTAAATCTGCCAATATCTCCTAAACTACAATAGCCAGGAATACGCCGATAGGCTCATTCGACGTAACTTTTGATTTGCTACAGTCTGGTAGCGGAGTTGTAACTGTAGGCCCTCGGGAACATAGAGAAATCATGGTGTAATTGAACTTTTCATAAATTTTCATACCCCCCAAAATGGCTAAATCTGCCAATATCTCCTAAACTACAATAGCCAGGAATACGCCGATAGGCTCATTCGACGTAACTTTTGATTTGCTACAGTCTGGTAGCGGAGTTGTAACTGTAGGCCCTCGGGAACATAGAGAAATCATGGTGTAATTGAACTTTTCATAAATTTTCATACCCCCCAAAATGGCTAAA
>NW_027648670.1:0-68754 GCF_051294905.1 Botryllus schlosseri | reverse complement strand
CCCTCGGGAACATAGAGAAATCTTGGTGTAATTGAACTTTTCATAAATTTTCATACCCCCCAAAATGGCTGAATCTGCCAATATCTCCTAAACTACAATAGCCAGGAATACGCCGATAGGCTCATTCGACGTAACTTTTGAATTGCTACACTCTGGTAGCGGAGTTTTAACTGTAGGCCCTCGGGAACATAGAGAAATCTTGGTGTAATTGAACTTTTCATAAATTTTCATACCCCCCAAAATGGCTAAATCTGCCAATATCTCCTAAACTACAATAGCCAGGAATACGCCGATAGGCTCATTCGACGTAACTTTTGAATTGCTACACTCTGGTAGCGGAGTTGTAACTGTAGGCCCTCGGGAACATAGAGAAATCTTGGTGTAATTGAACTTTTCATAAATTTTCATACCCCCCAAAATGGCTAAATCTGCCAATATCTCCTAAACTACAATAGCCAGGAATACGCCGATAGGCTCATTCGACGTAACTTTTGAATTGCTACACTCTGGTAGCGGAGTTGTAACTGTAGGCCCTCGGGAACATAGAGAAATCTTGGTGTAATTGAACTTTTCATAAATTTTCATACCCCCCAAAATGGCTAAATCTGCCAATATCTCCTAAACTACAATAGCCAGGAATACGCCGATAGGCTCATTCGACGTAACTTTTGAATTGCTACACTCTGGTAGCGGAGTTGTAACTGTAGGCCCTCGGGAACATAGAGAAATCTTGGTGTTATTGAACTTTTCATAAATTTTCATACCCCCCAAAATGGCTAAATCTGCCAATATCTCCTAAACTACAATAGCCAGGAATACGCCGATAGGCTCATTCGACGTAACTTTTGAATTGCTACACTCTGGTAGCGGAGTTGTAACTGTAGGCCCTCGGGAACATAGAGAAATCTTGGTGTAATTGAACTTTTTATAAATTTTCATACCCCCAAAATGGCTAAATCTGCCAATATCTCCTAAACTACAATAGCCAAGAATACGCCGATAGGCTCATTCGACGTAACTTTTGAATTGCTACACTCTGGTAGCGGAGTTGTAACTGTAGGCCCTCGGGAACATAGAGAAATCTTGGTGTAATTGAACTTTTCATAAATTTTCATACCCCCCAAAATGGCTAAATCTGCCAATATCTCCTAAACTACAATAGCCAGGAATACGCCGATAGGCTCATTCGACGTAAGTTTTGAATTGCTACACTCTGGTAGCGGAGTTGTAACTGTAGGCCCTCGGGAACATAGAGAAATCTTGGTGTAATTGAACTTTTCATAAATTTTCATACCCCCCAAAATGGCTAAATCTGCCAATATCTCCTAAACTACAATAGCCAGGAATACGCCGATAGGCTCATTCGACGTAACTTTTGAATTGCTACACTCTGGTAGCGGAGTTGTAACTGTAGGCCCTCGGGAACATAGAGAAATCTTGGTGTAATTGAACTTTTCATAAATTTTCATACCCCCCAAAATGGCTAAATCTGCCAATATCTCCTAAACTACAATAGCCAAGAATACGCCGATAGGCTCATTCGACGTAACTTTTGAATTGCTACACTCTGGTAGCGGAGTTGTAACTGTAGGCCCTCGGGAACATAGGGAAATCTTGGTGTAATTGAACTTTTCATAAATTTTCATACCCCCCAAAATGGCTAAATCTGCCAATATCTCCTAAACTACAATAGCCAGGAATACGCCGATAGGCTCATTCGACGTAACTTTTGAATTGTTACACTCTGGTAGCGGAGTTGTAACTGTAGGCCCTCGGGAACATAGAGAAATCTTGGTGTAATTGAACTTTTCATAAATTTTCATACCCCCCAAAAGGGCTAAATCTGCCAATATCTCCTAAACTACAATAGCCAGGAATACGCCGATAGGCTCATTCGACGTAACTTTTGAATTGCTACACTCTGGTAGCGGAGTTGTAACTGTAGGCCCTCGGGAACATAAAGAAATCTTGGTGTAATTGAACTTTTCATAAATTTTCATACCCCCCAAAATGGCTAAATCTGCCAATATCTCCTAAACTACAATAGCCAGGAATACGCCGATAGGCTCATTCGACGTAACTTTTGAATTGCTACACTCTGGTAGCGGAGTTGTAACTGTAGGCCCTCGGGAGCATAGAGAAATCTTGGTGTAATTGAACTTTTCATAAATTTTCATACCCCTCAAAATGGCTAAATCTGCCAATATCTCCTAAACTACAATAGCCAAGAATACGCCGATAGGCTCATTCGACGTAACTTTTGAATTGCTACACTCTGGTAGCGGAGTTTTAACTGTAGGCCCTCGGGACATGGAGAAATCTTGGTGTAATTGAACTTTCCATAAATTTTCATACCCCTCAAAATGGCTAAATCTGCCAATATCTCCTAAACTACAATAGCCAATCATACGCCGATAGGCTCATTCGACGTAACTTTTGAATTGCTACACTCTGGTAGCGGAGTTTTAACTGTAGGCCCTCGGGAACATAGAGAAATCTTGGTGTAATTGAACTTTTCATAAATTTTCATACCCCCCAAAATGGCTAAATCTGCCAATATCTCCTAAACTACAATAGCCAGGAATACGCCGATAGGCTCATTCGACGTAACTTTTGAATTGCTACACTCTGGTAGCGGAGTTGTAACTGTAGGCCCTCGGGAACATAGAGAAATCTTGGTGTAATTGAACTTTTCATAAATTTTCATACCCCCCAAAATGGCTAAATCTGCCAATATCTCCTAAACTACAATAGCCAGGAATACGCCGATAGGCTCATTCGACGTAACTTTTGAATTGCTACACTCTGGTAGCGGAGTTGTAACTGTAGGCCCTCGGGAACATAGAGAAATCTTGGTGTTATTGAACTTTTCATAAATTTTCATACCCCCCAAAATGGCTAAATCTGCCAATATCTCCTAAACTACAATAGCCAGAAATACGCCGATAGGCTCATTCGACGTAACTTTTGAATTGCTACACTCTGGTAGCGGAGTTGTAACTGTAGGCCCTCGGGAACATAGAGAAATCTTGGTGTAATTGAACTTTTTATAAATTTTCATACCCCCAAAATGGCTAAATCTGCCAATATCTCCTAAACTACAATAGCCAAGAATACGCCGATAGGCTCATTCGACGTAACTTTTGAATTGCTACACTCTGGTAGCGGAGTTGTAACTGTAGGCCCTCGGGAACATAGAGAAATCTTGGTGTAATTGAACTTTTCATAAATTTTCATACCCCCCAAAATGGCTAAATCTGCCAATATCTCCTAAACTACAATAGCCAGGAATACGCCGATAGGCTCATTCGACGTAACTTTTGAATTGCTACACTCTGGTAGCGGAGTTGTAACTGTAGGCCCTCGGGAACATAGAGAAATCTTGGTGTAATTGAACTTTTCATAAATTTTCATACCCCCCAAAAGGGCTAAATCTGCCAATATCTCCTAAACTACAATAGCCAGGAATACGCCGATAGGCTTATTCGACGTAACTTTTGAATTGCTACACTCTGGTAGCGGAGTTGTAACTGTAGGCCCTCGGGAACATAGAGAAATCTTGGTGTAATTGAACTTTTCATAAATTTTCATACCCCCCAAAATGGCTAAATCTGCCAATATCTCCTAAACTACAATAGCCAGGAATACGCCGATAGGCTCATTCGACGTAACTTTTGAATTGCTACACTCTGGTAGCGGAGTTGTAACTGTAGGCCCTCGGGAGCATAGAGAAATCTTGGTGTAATTGAACTTTTCATAAATTTTCATACCCCCCAAAATGGCTAAATCTGCCAATATCTCCTAAACTACAATAGCCAGGAATACGCCGATAGGCTCATTCGACGTAACTTTTGAATTGCTACACTCTGGTAGCGGAGTTGTAACTGTAGGCCCTCGGGAACATAGAGAAATCTTGGTGTAATTGAACTTTTCATAAATTTTCATACCCCCCAAAATGGCTAAATCTGCCAATATCTCCTAAACTACAATAGCCAAGAATACGCCGATAGGTTCATTCGACGTAACTTTTGAATTGCTACACTCTGGTAGCGGAGTTGTAACTGTAGGCCCTCGGGAACATAGGGAAATCTTGGTGTAATTGAACTTTTCATAAATTTTCATACCCCCCAAAATGGCTAAATCTGCCAATATCTCCTAAACTACAATAGCCAGGAATACGCCGATAGGCTCATTCGACGTAACTTTTGAATTGTTACACTCTGGTAGCGGAGTTGTAACTGTAGGCCCTCGGGAACATAGAGAAATCTTGGTGTAATTGAACTTTTCATAAATTTTCATACCCCCCAAAAGGGCTAAATCTGCCAATATCTCCTAAACTACAATAGCCAGGAATACGCCGATAGGCTCATTCGACGTAACTTTTGAATTGCTACACTCTGGTAGCGGAGTTGTAACTGTAGGCCCTCGGGAACATAAAGAAATCTTGGTGTAATTGAACTTTTCATAAATTTTCATACCCCCCAAAATGGCTAAATCTGCCAATATCTCCTAAACTACAATAGCCAGGAATACGCCGATAGGCTCATTCGACGTAACTTTTGAATTGCTACACTCTGGTAGCGGAGTTGTAACTGTAGGCCCTCGGGAGCATAGAGAAATCTTGGTGTAATTGAACTTTTCATAAATTTTCATACCCCTCAAAATGGCTAAATCTGCCAATATCTCCTAAACTACAATAGCCAAGAATACGCCGATAGGCTCATTCGACGTAACTTTTGAATTGCTACACTCTGGTAGCGGGGTTTTAACTGTAGGCCCTCGGGACATGGAGAAATCTTGGTGTAATTGAACTTTCCATAAATTTTCATACCCCTCAAAATGGCTAAATCTGCCAATATCTCCTAAACTACAATAGCCAATCATACGCCGATAGGCTCATTCGACGTAACTTTTGAATTGCTACACTCTGGTAGCGGAGTTTTAACTGTAGGCCCTCGGGACATAGAGAAATCTTGGTGTAATTGAACTTTTCATAAATTTTCATACCCCTCAAAATGGCTAAATCTGCCAATATCTCCTACACTACAATAGCCAAGAATACGCCGATAGGCTCATTCGACGTAACTTTTGAATTGCTACACTCTGGTAGCGGAGTTGTAACTGTAGGCCCTCGGGAACATAGAGAAATCTTGGTGTAATTGAACTTTTCATAAATTTTCATACCCCCCAAAATGGCTAAATCTGCCAATATCTCCTAAACTACAATAGCCAGGAATACGCCGATAGGCTCATTCGACGTAACTTTTGAATTGCTACACTCTGGTAGCGGAGTTGTAACTGTAGGCCCTCGGGAACATAGAGAAATCTTGGTGTAATTAAACTTTTCATAAATTTTCATACCCCCCAAAATGGCTAAATCTGCCAATATCTCCTAAACTACAATAGCCAGGAATACGCCGATAGGCTCATTCGACGTAACTTTTGAATTGCTACACTCTGGTAGCGGAGTTGTAACTGTAGGCCCTCGGGAACATAGAGAAATCTTGGTGTAATTGAATTTTTCATAAATTTTCATACCCCCAAAATGGCTAAATCTGCCAATATCTCCTAAACTACAATAGCCAGGAATACGCCGATAGGCTCATTCGACGTAACTTTTGAATTGCTACACTCAGGTAGCGGAGTTGTAACTGTAGGCCCTCGGGAACATAGAGAAATCTTGGTGTAATTGAACTTTTCATAAATTTTCATACCCCCCAAAATGGCTAAATCTGCCAATATCTCCTAAACTACAATAGCCAGGAATACGCCGATAGGCTCATTCGACGTAACTTTTGAATTGCTACACTCTGGTAGCGGAGTTGTAACTGTAGGCCCTCGGGAACATAGAGAAATCTTGGTGTAATTGAACTTTTCATAAATTTTCATACCCCCCAAAATGGCTAAATCTGCCAATATCTCCTAAACTACAATAGCCAAGAATACGCCGATAGGCTCATTCGACGTAACTTTTGAATTGCTACACTCTGGTAGCGGAGTTGTAACTGTAGGCCCTCGGGAACATAGGGAAATCTTGGTGTAATTGAACTTTTCATAAATTTTCATACCCCCCAAAATGGCTAAATCTGCCAATATCTCCTAAACTACAATAGCCAGGAATACGCCGATAGGCTCATTCGACGTAACTTTTGAATTGTTACACTCTGGTAGCGGAGTTGTAACTGTAGGCCCTCGGGAACATAGAGAAATCTTGGTGTAATTGAACTTTTCATAAATTTTCATACCCCCCAAAAGGGCTAAATCTGCCAATATCTCCTAAACTACAATAGCCAGGAATACGCCGATAGGCTCATTCGACGTAACTTTTGAATTGCTACACTCTGGTAGCGGAGTTGTAACTGTAGGCCCTCGGGAACATAAAGAAATCTTGGTGTAATTGAACTTTTCATAAATTTTCATACCCCCCAAAATGGCTAAATCTGCCAATATCTCCTAAACTACAATAGCCAGGAATACGCCGATAGGCTCATTCGACGTAACTTTTGAATTGCTACACTCTGGTAGCGGAGTTGTAACTGTAGGCCCTCGGGAGCATAGAGAAATCTTGGTGTAATTGAACTTTTCATAAATTTTCATACCCCTCAAAATGGCTAAATCTGCCAATATCTCCTAAACTACAATAGCCAAGAATACGCCGATAGGCTCATTCGACGTAACTTTTGAATTGCTACACTCTGGTAGCGGGGTTTTAACTGTAGGCCCTCGGGACATGGAGAAATCTTGGTGTAATTGAACTTTCCATAAATTTTCATACCCCTCAAAATGGCTAAATCTGCCAATATCTCCTAAACTACAATAGCCAATCATACGCCGATAGGCTCATTCGACGTAACTTTTGAATTGCTACACTCTGGTAGCGGAGTTTTAACTGTAGGCCCTCGGGACATAGAGAAATCTTGGTGTAATTGAACTTTTCATAAATTTTCATACCCCTCAAAATGGCTAAATCTGCCAATATCTCCTACACTACAATAGCCAAGAATACGCCGATAGGCTCATTCGACGTAACTTTTGAATTGCTACACTCTGGTAGCGGAGTTGTAACTGTAGGCCCTCGGGAACATAGAGAAATCTTGGTGTAATTGAACTTTTCATAAATTTTCATACCCCCCAAAATGGCTAAATCTGCCAATATCTCCTAAACTACAATAGCCAGGAATACGCCGATAGGCTCATTCGACGTAACTTTTGAATTGCTACACTCTGGTAGCGGAGTTGTAACTGTAGGCCCTCGGGAGCATAGAGAAATCTTGGTGTAATTGAACTTTTCATAAATTTTCATACCCCCCAAAATGGCTAAATCTGCCAATATCTCCTAAACTACAATAGCCAGGAATACGCCGATAGGCTCATTCGACGTAACTTTTGAATTGCTACACTCTGGTAGCGGAGTTGTAACTGTAGGCCCTCGGGAACATAAAGAAATCTTGGTGTAATTGAACTTTTCATAAATTTTCATACCCCCCAAAATGGCTAAATCTGCCAATATCTCCTAAACTACAATAGCCAGGAATACGCCGATAGGCTCATTCGACGTAACTTTTGAATTGCTACACTCTGGTAGCGGAGTTGTAACTGTAGGCCCTCGGGAGCATAGAGAAATCTTGGTGTAATTGAACTTTTCATAAATTTTCATACCCCTCAAAATGGCTAAATCTGCCAATATCTCCTAAACTACAATAGCCAAGAATACGCCGATAGGCTCATTCGACGTAACTTTTGAATTGCTACACTCTGGTAGCGGGGTTTTAACTGTAGGCCCTCGGGACATGGAGAAATCTTGGTGTAATTGAACTTTCCATAAATTTTCATACCCCTCAAAATGGCTAAATCTGCCAATATCTCCTAAACTACAATAGCCAATCATACGCCGATAGGCTCATTCGACGTAACTTTTGAATTGCTACACTCTGGTAGCGGAGTTTTAACTGTAGGCCCTCGGGACATAGAGAAATCTTGGTGTAATTGAACTTTTCATAAATTTTCATACCCCTCAAAATGGCTAAATCTGCCAATATCTCCTACACTACAATAGCCAAGAATACGCCGATAGGCTCATTCGACGTAACTTTTGAATTGCTACACTCTGGTAGCGGAGTTGTAACTGTAGGCCCTCGGGAACATAGAGAAATCTTGGTGTAATTGAACTTTTCATAAATTTTCATACCCCCCAAAATGGCTAAATCTGCCAATATCTCCTAAACTACAATAGCCAGGAATACGCCGATAGGCTCATTCGACGTAACTTTTGAATTGCTACACTCTGGT
Organism: Botryllus schlosseri; assembly: GCF_051294905.1. Classification (NCBI taxonomy): domain Eukaryota; kingdom Metazoa; phylum Chordata; class Ascidiacea; order Stolidobranchia; family Styelidae; genus Botryllus; species Botryllus schlosseri. The sequence continues at coordinate 60,465 of NW_027648670.1, read as the reverse complement.
AGCGGAGTTGTAACTGTAGGCCCTCGGGAACATAGAGAAATCTTGGTGTAATTAAACTTTTCATAAATTTTCATACCCCCCAAAATGGCTAAATCTGCCAATATCTCCTAAACTACAATAGCCAGGAATACGCCGATAGGCTCATTCGACGTAACTTTTGAATTGCTACACTCTGGTAGCGGAGTTGTAACTGTAGGCCCTCGGGAACATAGAGAAATCTTGGTGTAATTGAATTTTTCATAAATTTTCATACCCCCAAAATGGCTAAATCTGCCAATATCTCCTAAACTACAATAGCCAGGAATACGCCGATAGGCTCATTCGACGTAACTTTTGAATTGCTACACTCAGGTAGCGGAGTTGTAACTGTAGGCCCTCGGGAACATAGAGAAATCTTGGTGTAATTGAACTTTTCATAAATTTTCATACCCCCCAAAATGGCTAAATCTGCCAATATCTCCTAAACTACAATAGCCAGGAATACGCCGATAGGCTCATTCGACGTAACTTTTGAATTGCTACACTCTGGTAGCGGAGTTGTAACTGTAGGCCCTCGGGAACATAGAGAAATCTTGGTGTAATTGAACTTTTCATAAATTTTCATACCCCCCAAAATGGCTAAATCTGCCAATATCTCCTAAACTACAATAGCCAAGAATACGCCGATAGGCTCATTCGACGTAACTTTTGAATTGCTACACTCTGGTAGCGGAGTTGTAACTGTAGGCCCTCGGGAACATAGGGAAATCTTGGTGTAATTGAACTTTTCATAAATTTTCATACCCCCCAAAATGGCTAAATCTGCCAATATCTCCTAAACTACAATAGCCAGGAATACGCCGATAGGCTCATTCGACGTAACTTTTGAATTGTTACACTCTGGTAGCGGAGTTGTAACTGTAGGCCCTCGGGAACATAGAGAAATCTTGGTGTAATTGAACTTTTCATAAATTTTCATACCCCCCAAAAGGGCTAAATCTGCCAATATCTCCTAAACTACAATAGCCAGGAATACGCCGATAGGCTCATTCGACGTAACTTTTGAATTGCTACACTCTGGTAGCGGAGTTGTAACTGTAGGCCCTCGGGAACATAAAGAAATCTTGGTGTAATTGAACTTTTCATAAATTTTCATACCCCCCAAAATGGCTAAATCTGCCAATATCTCCTAAACTACAATAGCCAGGAATACGCCGATAGGCTCATTCGACGTAACTTTTGAATTGCTACACTCTGGTAGCGGAGTTGTAACTGTAGGCCCTCGGGAGCATAGAGAAATCTTGGTGTAATTGAACTTTTCATAAATTTTCATACCCCTCAAAATGGCTAAATCTGCCAATATCTCCTAAACTACAATAGCCAAGAATACGCCGATAGGCTCATTCGACGTAACTTTTGAATTGCTACACTCTGGTAGCGGGGTTTTAACTGTAGGCCCTCGGGACATGGAGAAATCTTGGTGTAATTGAACTTTCCATAAATTTTCATACCCCTCAAAATGGCTAAATCTGCCAATATCTCCTAAACTACAATAGCCAATCATACGCCGATAGGCTCATTCGACGTAACTTTTGAATTGCTACACTCTGGTAGCGGAGTTTTAACTGTAGGCCCTCGGGACATAGAGAAATCTTGGTGTAATTGAACTTTTCATAAATTTTCATACCCCTCAAAATGGCTAAATCTGCCAATATCTCCTACACTACAATAGCCAAGAATACGCCGATAGGCTCATTCGACGTAACTTTTGAATTGCTACACTCTGGTAGCGGAGTTGTAACTGTAGGCCCTCGGGAACATAGAGAAATCTTGGTGTAATTGAACTTTTCATAAATTTTCATACCCCCCAAAATGGCTAAATCTGCCAATATCTCCTAAACTACAATAGCCAGGAATACGCCGATAGGCTCATTCGACGTAACTTTTGAATTGCTACACTCTGGTAGCGGAGTTGTAACTGTAGGCCCTCGGGAACATAGAGAAATCTTGGTGTAATTAAACTTTTCATAAATTTTCATACCCCCCAAAATGGCTAAATCTGCCAATATCTCCTAAACTACAATAGCCAGGAATACGCCGATAGGCTCATTCGACGTAACTTTTGAATTGCTACACTCTGGTAGCGGAGTTGTAACTGTAGGCCCTCGGGAACATAGAGAAATCTTGGTGTAATTGAATTTTTCATAAATTTTCATACCCCCAAAATGGCTAAATCTGCCAATATCTCCTAAACTACAATAGCCAGGAATACGCCGATAGGCTCATTCGACGTAACTTTTGAATTGCTACACTCAGGTAGCGGAGTTGTAACTGTAGGCCCTCGGGAACATAGAGAAATCTTGGTGTAATTGAACTTTTCATAAATTTTCATACCCCCCAAAATGGCTAAATCTGCCAATATCTCCTAAACTACAATAGCCAGGAATACGCCGATAGGCTCATTCGACGTAACTTTTGAATTGCTACACTCTGGTTGCGGAGTTGTAACTGTAGGCCCTCGGGAACATAGAGAAATCTTGGTGTAATTGAACTTTTCATAAATTTTCATACCCCCCAAAATGGCTAAATCTGCCAATATCTCCTAAACTACAATAGCCAGGAATACGCCGATAGGCTCATTCGACGTAACTTTTGAATTGCTACACTCTGGTAGCGGAGTTGTAACTGTAGGCCCTCGGGAACATAGAGAAATCTTGGTGTAATTGAACTTTTCATAAATTTTCATACCCCCCAAAATGGCTAAATCTGCCAATATCTCCTAAACTACAATAGCCAGGAATACGCCGATAGGCTCATTCGACGTAACTTTTGAATTGCTACACTCTGGTAGCGGAGTTGTAACTGTAGGCCCTCGGGAACATAGAGAAATCTTGGTGTAATTGAATTTTTCATAAATTTTCATACCCCCCAAAATGGCTAAATCTGCCAATATCTCCTAAACTACAATAGCCAGGAATACGCCGATAGGCTAATTCGACGTAACTTTTGAATTGCTACACTCAGGTAGCGGAGTTGTAACTGTAGGCCCTCGGGAACATAGAGAAATCTTGGTGTAATTGAACTTTTCATAAATTTTCATACCCCCCAAAATGGCTAAATCTGCCAATATCTCCTAAACTACAATAGCCAGGAATACGCCGATAGGCTCATTAGACGTAACTTTTGAATTGCTACACTCTGGTAGCGGAGTTGTAACTGTAGGCCCTCGGGAACATAAAGAAATCTTGGTGTAATTGAACTTTTCATAAATTTTCATACCCCCAAAATGGCTAAATCTGCCAATATCTCCTAAACTACAATAGCCAGGAATACGCCGATAGGCTCATTCGACGTAACTTTTGAATTGCTACACTCTGGTAGCGGAGTTGTAACTGTAGGCCCTCGGGAACATGGAGAAATCTTGGTGTAATTGAACTTTTCATAAATTTTCATACCCCCAAAATGGCTAAATCTGCCAATATCTCCTAAACTACAATAGCCAGGAATACGCCGATAGGCTCATTTGACGTAACTTTTGAATTGCTACACTCTGGTAGCGGAGTTGTAACTGTAGGCCCTCGGGAACATAGAGAAATCTTGGTGTAATTGAACTTTTCATAAATTTTCATGCCCCCCAAAATGGCTAAATCTGCCAATATCTCCTAAACTACAATAGCCAGGAATACGCCGATAGGCTCATTCGACGTAACTTTTGAATTGCTACACTCTGGTAGAGGAGTTGCAACTGTAGGCCTTCGGGAACATAGAGAAATCTGGGTGTAATTGAACTTTTCATAAATTTTCATACCCCCCAAAATGGCTAAATCTGCCAATATCTCCTAAACTACAATAGCCAGGAATACGCCGATAGGCTCATTCGACGTAACTTTTGAATTGCTACACTCTGGTAGCGGAGTTGTAACTGTAGGCCCTCGGGAGCATAGAGAAATCTTGGTGTAATTGAACTTTTCATAAATTTTCATACCCCTCAAAATGGCTAAATCTGCCAATATCTCCTAAACTACAATAGCCAAGAATACGCCGATAGGCTCATTCGACGTAACTTTTGAATTGCTACACTCTGGTAGCGGAGTTGTAACTGTAGGCCCTCGGGAACATAGAGAAATCTTGGTGTAATTGAACTTTTCATAAATTTTCATACCCCCCAAAATGGCTAAATCTGCCAATATCTCCTAAAATACAATAGCCAGGAATACGCCGATAGGCTCATTCGACGTAACTTTTGAATTGCTACACTCTGGTAGCGGAGTTCTAACTGTAGGCCCTCGGGAACATAGAGAAATCTTGGTTGTTAAACTTTTCATAAATTTTCATACCCCCCAAAAGGGCTAAATCTGCCAATATCTCCTAAACTACAATAGCCAGGAATACGCCGATAGGCTCATTCGACGTAACTTTTGAATTGCTACACTCTGGTAGCGGAGTTGTAACTGTAGGCCCTCGGGAACATAGAGAAATCTTGGTGTAATTGAACTTTTCATAAATTTTCATACCCCCCAAAATGGCTAAATCTGCCAATATCTCCTAAACTACAATAGCCAGGAACACGCCGATAGGCTCATTCGACGTAACTTTTGAATTGCTACTCTCTGGTAGCGGAGTTGTAACTGTAGGCCCTCGGGAACATAGAGAAATCTTGGTGTAATTGAACTTTTCATAAATTTTCATACCCCCCAAAATGGCTAAATCTGCCAATATCTCCTAAACTACAATAGCCAGGAATACGCCGATAGGCTCATTCGACGTAACTTTTGAATTGCTACACTCTGGTAGCGGAGTTGTAACTGTAGGCCCTCGGGAACATAGAGAAATCTTGGTGTAATTGAATTTTTCATAAATTTTCATACCCCCCAAAATGGCTAAATCTGCCAATATCTCCTAAACTACAATAGCCAGGAATACGCCGATAGGCTCATTCGACGTAACTTTTGAATTGCTACACTCAGGTAGCGGAGTTGTAACTGTAGGCCCTCGGGAACATAGAGAAATCTTGGTGTAATTGAACTTTTCATAAATTTTCATACCCCCAAAATGGCTAAATCTGCCAATATCTCCTAAACTACAATAGCCAGGAATACGCCGATAGGCTCATTCGACGTAACTTTTGAATTGCTACACTCAGGTAGCGGAGTTGTAACTGTAGGCCCTCGGGAACATAGAGAAATCTTGGTGTAATTGAACTTTTCATAAATTTTCATACCCCCAAAATGGCTAAATCTGCCAATATCTCCTAAACTACAATAGCCAGGAATACGCCGATAGGCTCATTCGACGTAACTTTTGAATTGCTACACTCTGGTAGCGGAGTTGTAACTGTAGGCCCTCGGGAACATAGAGAAATCTTGGTGTAATTGAACTTTTCATAAATTTTCATACCCCCCAAAATGGCTAAATCTGCCAATATCTCCTAAACTACAATAGCCAGGAATACGCCGATAGGCTCATTCGACGTAACTTTTGAATTGCTACACTCTGGTAGCGGAGTTGTAACTGTAGGCCCTCGGGAACATAGAGAAATCTTGGTGTAATTGAATTTTTCATAAATTTTCATACCCCCCAAAATGGCTAAATCTGCCAATATCTCCTAAACTACAATAGCCAGGAATACGCCGATAGGCTAATTCGACGTAACTTTTGAATTGCTACACTCAGGTAGCGGAGTTGTAACTGTAGGCCCTCGGGAACATAGAGAAATCTTGGTGTAATTGAACTTTTCATAAATTTTCATACCCCCCAAAATGGCTAAATCTGCCAATATCTCCTAAACTACAATAGCCAGGAATACGCCGATAGGCTCATTAGACGTAACTTTTGAATTGCTACACTCTGGTAGCGGAGTTGTAACTGTAGGCCCTCGGGAACATAAAGAAATCTTGGTGTAATTGAACTTTTCATAAATTTTCATACCCCCAAAATGGCTAAATCTGCCAATATCTCCTAAACTACAATAGCCAGGAATACGCCGATAGGCTCATTCGACGTAACTTTTGAATTGCTACACTCTGGTAGCGGAGTTGTAACTGTAGGCCCTCGGGAACATGGAGAAATCTTGGTGTAATTGAACTTTTCATAAATTTTCATACCCCCAAAATGGCTAAATCTGCCAATATCTCCTAAACTACAATAGCCAGGAATACGCCGATAGGCTCATTTGACGTAACTTTTGAATTGCTACACTCTGGTAGCGGAGTTGTAACTGTAGGCCCTCGGGAACATAGAGAAATCTTGGTGTAATTGAACTTTTCATAAATTTTCATGCCCCCCAAAATGGCTAAATCTGCCAATATCTCCTAAACTACAATAGCCAGGAATACGCCGATAGGCTCATTCGACGTAACTTTTGAATTGCTACACTCTGGTAGAGGAGTTGCAACTGTAGGCCTTCGGGAACATAGAGAAATCTGGGTGTAATTGAACTTTTCATAAATTTTCATACCCCCCAAAATGGCTAAATCTGCCAATATCTCCTAAACTACAATAGCCAGGAATACGCCGATAGGCTCATTCGACGTAACTTTTGAATTGCTACACTCTGGTAGCGGAGTTGTAACTGTAGGCCCTCGGGAGCATAGAGAAATCTTGGTGTAATTGAACTTTTCATAAATTTTCATACCCCTCAAAATGGCTAAATCTGCCAATATCTCCTAAACTACAATAGCCAAGAATACGCCGATAGGCTCATTCGACGTAACTTTTGAATTGCTACACTCTGGTAGCGGAGTTGTAACTGTAGGCCCTCGGGAACATAGAGAAATCTTGGTGTAATTGAACTTTTCATAAATTTTCATACCCCCCAAAATGGCTAAATCTGCCAATATCTCCTAAAATACAATAGCCAGGAATACGCCGATAGGCTCATTCGACGTAACTTTTGAATTGCTACACTCTGGTAGCGGAGTTCTAACTGTAGGCCCTCGGGAACATAGAGAAATCTTGGTTGTTAAACTTTTCATAAATTTTCATACCCCCCAAAAGGGCTAAATCTGCCAATATCTCCTAAACTACAATAGCCAGGAATACGCCGATAGGCTCATTCGACGTAACTTTTGAATTGCTACACTCTGGTAGCGGAGTTGTAACTGTAGGCCCTCGGGAACATAGAGAAATCTTGGTGTAATTGAACTTTTCATAAATTTTCATACCCCCCAAAATGGCTAAATCTGCCAATATCTCCTAAACTACAATAGCCAGGAACACGCCGATAGGCTCATTCGACGTAACTTTTGAATTGCTACTCTCTGGTAGCGGAGTTGTAACTGTAGGCCCTCGGGAACATAGAGAAATCTTGGTGTAATTGAACTTTTCATAAATTTTCATACCCCCCAAAATGGCTAAATCTGCCAATATCTCCTAAACTACAATAGCCAGGAATACGCCGATAGGCTCATTCGACGTAACTTTTGAATTGCTACACTCTGGTAGCGGAGTTGTAACTGTAGGCCCTCGGGAACATAGAGAAATCTTGGTGTAATTGAATTTTTCATAAATTTTCATACCCCCCAAAATGGCTAAATCTGCCAATATCTCCTAAACTACAATAGCCAGGAATACGCCGATAGGCTCATTCGACGTAACTTTTGAATTGCTACACTCAGGTAGCGGAGTTGTAACTGTAGGCCCTCGGGAACATAGAGAAATCTTGGTGTAATTGAACTTTTCATAAATTTTCATACCCCCAAAATGGCTAAATCTGCCAATATCTCCTAAACTACAATAGCCAGGAATACGCCGATAGGCTCATTCGACGTAACTTTTGAATTGCTACACTCTGGTAGCGGAGTTGTAACTGTAGGCCCTCGGGAACATAAAGAAATCTTGGTGTAATTAAACTTTTCATAAATTTTCATACCCCCAAAATGGCTAAATCTGCCAATATCTCCTAAACTACAATAGCCAGGAATACGCCGATAGGCTCATTCGACGTAACTTTTGAATTGCTACACTCTGGTAGCGGAGTTGTAACTGTAGGCCCTCGGGAACATGGAGAAATCTTGGTGTAATTGAACTTTTCATAAATTTTCATACCCCCAAAATGGCTAAATCTGCCAATATCTCCTAAACTACAATAGCCAGGAATACGCCGATAGGCTCATTCGACGTAACTTTTGAATTGCTACACTCTGGTAGCGGAGTTGTAACTGTAGGCCCTCGGGAACATAGAGAAATCTTGGTGTAATTGAACTTTTCATAAATTTTCATGCCCCCCAAAATGGCTAAATCTGCCAATATCTCCTAAACTACAATAGCCAGGAATACGCCGATAGGCTCATTCGACGTAACTTTTGAATTGCTACACTCTGGTAGAGGAGTTGCAACTGTAGGCCTTCGGGAACATAGAGAAATCTGGGTGTAATTGAACTTTTCATAAATTTTCATACCCCCCAAAATGGCTAAATCTGCCAATATCTCCTAAACTACAATAGCCAGGAATACGCCGATAGGCTCATTCGACGTAACTTTTGAATTGCTACACTCTGGTAGCGGAGTTGTAACTGTAGGCCCTCGGGAGCATAGAGAAATCTTGGTGTAATTGAACTTTTCATAAATTTTCATACCCCTCAAAATGGCTAAATCTGCCAATATCTCCTAAACTACAATAGCCAAGAATACGCCGATAGGCTCATTCGACGTAACTTTTGAATTGCTACACTCTGGTAGCGGAGTTGTAACTGTAGGCCCTCGGGAACATAGAGAAATCTTGGTGTAATTGAACTTTTCATAAATTTTCATACCCCCCAAAATGGCTAAATCTGCCAATATCTCCTAAAATACAATAGCCAGGAATACGCCGATAGGCTCATTCGACGTAACTTTTGAATTGCTACACTCTGGTAGCGGAGTTGTAACTGTAGGCCCTCGGGAACATAGAGAAATCTTGGTTGTTAAACTTTTCATAAATTTTCATACCCCCCAAAAGGGCTAAATCTGCCAATATCTCCTAAACTACAATAGCCAGGAATACGCCGATAGGCTCATTCGACGTAACTTTTGAATTGCTACACTCTGGTAGCGGAGTTGTAACTGTAGGCCCTCGGGAACATAGAGAAATCTTGGTGTAATTGAACTTTTCATAAATTTTCATACCCCCCAAAATGGCTAAATCTGCCAATATCTCCTAAACTACAATAGCCAGGAACACGCCGATAGGCTCATTCGACGTAACTTTTGAATTGCTACTCTCTGGTAGCGGAGTTGTAACTGTAGGCCCTCGGGAACATAGAGAAATCTTGGTGTAATTGAACTTTTCATAAATTTTCATACCCCCCAAAATGGCTAAATCTGCCAATATCTCCTAAACTACAATAGCCAGGAACACGCCGATAGGCTCATTCGACGTAACTTTTGAATTGCTACTCTCTGGTAGCGGAGTTGTAACTGTAGGCCCTCGGGAACATAGAGAAATCTTGGTGTAATTGAACTTTTCATAAATTTTCATACCCCCCAAAAGGGCTAAATCTGCCAATATCTCCTAAACTACAATAGCCAGGAATACGCCGATAGGCTCATTCGACGTAACTTTTGAATTGCTACACTCTGGTAGCGGAGTTGTAACTGTAGGCCCTCGGGAACATAGAGAAATCTTGGTGTAATTGAACTTTTCATAAATTTTCATACCCCCCAAAATGGCTAAATCTGCCAATATCTCCTAAACTACAATAGCCAGGAACACGCCGATAGGCTCATTCGACGTAACTTTTGAATTGCTACTCTCTGGTAGCGGAGTTGTAACTGTAGGCCCTCGGGAACATAGAGAAATCTTGGTGTAATTGAACTTTTCATAAATTTTCATACCCCCCAAAATGGCTAAATCTGCCAATATCTCCTAAACTACAATAGCCAGGAATACGCCGATAGGCTCATTCGACGTAACTTTTGAATTGCTACACTCTGGTAGCGGAGTTGTAACTGTAGGCCCTCGGGAACATAGAGAAATCTTGGTGTAATTGAATTTTTCATAAATTTTCATACCCCCCAAAATGGCTAAATCTGCCAATATCTCCTAAACTACAATAGCCAGGAATACGCCGATAGGCTCATTCGACGTAACTTTTGAATTGCTACACTCAGGTAGCGGAGTTGTAACTGTAGGCCCTCGGGAACATAGAGAAATCTTGGTGTAATTGAACTTTTCATAAATTTTCATACCCCCCAAAATGGCTAAATCTGCCAATATCTCCTAAACTACAATAGCCAGGAATACGCCGATAGGCTCATTCGACGTAACTTTTGAATTGCTACACTCTGGTAGCGGAGTTGTAACTGTAGGCCCTCGGGAACATAAAGAAATCTTGGTGTAATTAAACTTTTCATAAATGTTCATACCCCCAAAATGGCTAAATCTGCCAATATCTCCTAAACTACAATAGCCAGGAATACGCCGATAGGCTCATTCGACGTAACTTTTGAATTGCTACACTCTGGTAGCGGAGTTGTAACTGTAGGCCCTCGGAAACATGGAGAAATCTTGGTGTAATTGAACTTTTCATAAATTTTCATACCCCCAAAATGGCTAAATCTGCCAATATCTCCTAAACTACAATAGCCAGGAATACGCCGATAGGCTCATTCGACGTAACTTTTGAATTGCTACACTCTGGTAGCGGAGTTGTAACTGTAGGCCCTCGGGAACATAGAGAAATCTTGGTGTAATTGAACTTTTCATAAATTTTCATGCCCCCCAAAATGGCTAAATCTGCCAATATCTCCTAAACTACAATAGCCAGGAATACGCCGATAGGCTCATTCGACGTAACTTTTGAATTGCTACACTCTGGTAGAGGAGTTGCAACTGTAGGCCTTCGGGAACATAGAGAAATCTGGGTGTAATTGAACTTTTCATAAATTTTCATACCCCCCAAAATGGCTAAATCTGCCAATATCTCCTAAACTACAATAGCCAGGAATACGCCGATAGGCTCATTCGACGTAACTTTTGAATTGCTACACTCTGGTAGCGGAGTTGTAACTGTAGGCCCTCGGGAGCATAGAGAAATCTTGGTGTAATTGAACTTTTCATAAATTTTCATACCCCTCAAAATGGCTAAATCTGCCAATATCTCCTAAACTACAATAGCCAAGAATACGCCGATAGGCTCATTCGACGTAACTTTTGAATTGCTACACTCTGGTAGCGGAGTTGTAACTGTAGGCCCTCGGGAACATAGAGAAATCTTGGTGTAATTGAACTTTTCATAAATTTTCATACCCCCCAAAATGGCTAAATCTGCCAATATCTCCTAAAATACAATAGCCAGGAATACGCCGATAGGCTCATTCGACGTAACTTTTGAATTGCTACACTCTGGTAGCGGAGTTGTAACTGTAGGCCCTCGGGAACATAGAGAAATCTTGGTTGTTAAACTTTTCATAAATTTTCATACCCCCCAAAAGGGCTAAATCTGCCAATATCTCCTAAACTACAATAGCCAGGAATACGCCGATAGGCTCATTCGACGTAACTTTTGAATTGCTACACTCTGGTAGCGGAGTTGTAACTGTAGGCCCTCGGGAACATAGAGAAATCTTGGTGTAATTGAACTTTTCATAAATTTTCATACCCCCCAAAATGGCTAAATCTGCCAATATCTCCTAAACTACAATAGCCAGGAACACGCCGATAGGCTCATTCGACGTAACTTTTGAATTGCTACTCTCTGGTAGCGGAGTTGTAACTGTAGGCCCTCGGGAACATAGAGAAATCTTGGTGTAATTGAACTTTTCATAAATTTTCATACCCCCCAAAATGGCTAAATCTGCCAATATCTCCTAAACTACAATAGCCAGGAACACGCCGATAGGCTCATTCGACGTAACTTTTGAATTGCTACTCTCTGGTAGCGGAGTTGTAACTGTAGGCCCTCGGGAACATAGAGAAATCTTGGTGTAATTGAACTTTTCATAAATTTTCATACCCCCCAAAAGGGCTAAATCTGCCAATATCTCCTAAACTACAATAGCCAGGAATACGCCGATAGGCTCATTCGACGTAACTTTTGAATTGCTACACTCTGGTAGCGGAGTTGTAACTGTAGGCCCTCGGGAACATAGAGAAATCTTGGTGTAATTGAACTTTTCATAAATTTTCATACCCCCCAAAATGGCTAAATCTGCCAATATCTCCTAAACTACAATAGCCAGGAACACGCCGATAGGCTCATTCGACGTAACTTTTGAATTGCTACTCTCTGGTAGCGGAGTTGTAACTGTAGGCCCTCGGGAACATAGAGAAATCTTGGTGTAATTGAACTTTTCATAAATTTTCATACCCCCCAAAATGGCTAAATCTGCCAATATCTCCTAAACTACAATAGCCAGGAATACGCCGATAGGCTCATTCGACGTAACTTTTGAATTGCTACACTCTGGTAGCGGAGTTGTAACTGTAGGCCCTCGGGAACATAGAGAAATCTTGGTGTAATTGAATTTTTCATAAATTTTCATACCCCCCAAAATGGCTAAATCTGCCAATATCTCCTAAACTACAATAGCCAGGAATACGCCGATAGGCTCATTCGACGTAACTTTTGAATTGCTACACTCAGGTAGCGGAGTTGTAACTGTAGGCCCTCGGGAACATAGAGAAATCTTGGTGTAATTGAACTTTTCATAAATTTTCATACCCCCCAAAATGGCTAAATCTGCCAATATCTCCTAAACTACAATAGCCAGGAATACGCCGATAGGCTCATTCGACGTAACTTTTGAATTGCTACACTCTGGTAGCGGAGTTGTAACTGTAGGCCCTCGGGAACATAAAGAAATCTTGGTGTAATTAAACTTTTCATAAATGTTCATACCCCCAAAATGGCTAAATCTGCCAATATCTCCTAAACTACAATAGCCAGGAATACGCCGATAGGCTCATTCGACGTAACTTTTGAATTGCTACACTCTGGTAGCGGAGTTGTAACTGTAGGCCCTCGGAAACATGGAGAAATCTTGGTGTAATTGAACTTTTCATAAATTTTCATACCCCCAAAATGGCTAAATCTGCCAATATCTCCTAAACTACAATAGCCAGGAATACGCCGATAGGCTCATTCGACGTAACTTTTGAATTGCTACACTCTGGTAGCGGAGTTGTAACTGTAGGCCCTCGGGAACATAGAGAAATCTTGGTGTAATTGAACTTTTCATAAATTTTCATGCCCCCCAAAATGGCTAAATCTGCCAATATCTCCTAAACTACAATAGCCAGGAATACGCCGATAGGCTCATTCGACGTAACTTTTGAATTGCTACACTCTGGTAGAGGAGTTGCAACTGTAGGCCTTCGGGAACATAGAGAAATCTGGGTGTAATTGAACTTTTCATAAATTTTCATACCCCCCAAAATGGCTAAATCTGCCAATATCTCCTAAACTACAATAGCCAGGAATACGCCGATAGGCTCATTCGACGTAACTTTTGAATTGCTACACTCTGGTAGCGGAGTTGTAACTGTAGGCCCTCGGGAGCATAGAGAAATCTTGGTGTAATTGAACTTTTCATAAATTTTCATACCCCTCAAAATGGCTAAATCTGCCAATATCTCCTAAACTACAATAGCCAAGAATACGCCGATAGGCTCATTCGACGTAACTTTTGAATTGCTACACTCTGGTAGCGGAGTTGTAACTGTAGGCCCTCGGGAACATAGAGAAATCTTGGTGTAATTGAACTTTTCATAAATTTTCATACCCCCCAAAATGGCTAAATCTGCCAATATCTCCTAAACTACAATAGCCAGGAATACGCCGATAGGCTCATTCGACGTAACTTTTGAATTGCTACACTCTGGTAGCGGAGTTGTAACTGTAGGCCCTCGGGAACATAGAGAAATCTTGGTTGTTAAACTTTTCATAAATTTTCATACCCCCCAAAAGAGCTAAATCTGCCAATATCTCCTAAACTACAATAGCCAGGAATACGCCGATAGGCTCATTCGACGTAACTTTTGAATTGCTACACTCTGGTAGCGGAGTTGTAACTGTAGGCCCTCGGGAACATAGAGAAATCTTGGTGTAATTGAACTTTTCATAAATTTTCATACCCCCCAAAATGGCTAAATCTGCCAATATCTCCTAAACTACAATAGCCAGGAACACGCCGATAGGCTCATTCGACGTAACTTTTGAATTGCTACTCTCTGGTAGCGGAGTTGTAACTGTAGGCCCTCGGGAACATAGAGAAATCTTGGTGTAATTGAACTTTTCATATATTTTCATACCCCCCAAAATGGCTGAATCTGCCAATATCTCCTAAACTACAATAGCCAGGAATACGCCGATAGGCTCATTCGACGTAACTTTTGAATTGCTACACTCTGGTAGCGGAGTTGTAACTGTAGGCCCTCGGGAACATAGAGAAATCTTGGTTTAATTGAACTTTTCATAAATTTTCATACCCCCCAAAATGGCTAAATCTGCCAATATCTCCTAAACTACAATAGCCAGGAATACGCCGATAGGCTCATTCGACGTAACTTTTGAATTGCTACACTCTGGTAGCGGAGTTGTAACTGTAGGCTCTCGGGAACATAGAGAAATCTTGGTGTAATTGAACTTTTCATAAATTTTCATACCCCCCAAAATGGCTAAATCTGCCAATATCTCCTAAACTACAATAGCCAGGAACACGCCGATAGGCACATTCGACGTAACTTTTGAATTGCTACACTCTGGTAGCGGAGTTGTAACTGTAGGCCCTCGGGAACATAGAGAAATCTTGGTGTAATTGAACTTTTCATAAATTTTCATACCCCCCAAAATGGCTAAATCTGCCAATATCTCCTAAACTACAATAGCCAGGAATACGCCGATAGGCTCATTCGACGTAACTTTTGAATTGCTACACTCTGGTAGCGGAGTTGTAACTGTAGGCCCTCGGGAACATAGAGAAATCTTGGTTTAATTGAACTTTTCATAAATTTTCATACCCCCCAAAATGGCTAAATCTGCCAATATCTCCTAAACTACAATAGCCAGGAATACGCCGATAGGCTCATTCGACGTAACTTTTGAATTGCTACACTCCGGTAGCGGAGTTGTAACTGTAGGCCCTCGGGAACATAGAGAAATCTTGGTGCAATTGAACTTTTTATAAATTTTCATACCCCCCAAAATGGCTAAATCTGCCAATATCTCCTAAACTACAATAGCCAGGAATACGCCGATAGGCTCATTCGACGTAACTTTTGAATTGCTACACTCTGGTAGCGGAGTTGTAACTGTAGGCCCTCGGGAACATAGAGAAATCTTGGTGTAATTGAACTTTTCATAAATTTTCATACCCCCCAAAAGGGCTAAATCTGCCAATATCTCCTAAACTACAATAGCCAGGAATACGCCGATAGGCTCATTCGACGTAACTTTTGAATTGCTACACTCTGGTAGCGGAGTTGTAACTGTAGGCCCTCGGGAACATAGAGAAATCTTGGTGTAATTGAACTTTTCATAAATTTTAATACCCCCCAAAATGTCTAAATCTGCCAATATCTCCTAAACTACAATAGCCAGGAATACGCCGATAGGCTCATTCGACGTAACTTTTGAATTGCTACACTCTGGTAGCGGAGTTGTAACTGTAGGCCCTCGAGAACATAGAGAAATCTTGGTGTAATTGAACTTTTCATAAATTTTCATACCCCCCAAAATGGCTAAATCTGCCAATATCTCCTAAACTACAATAGCCAGGAATACGCCGATAGGCTTATTCGACGTAACTTTTGAATTGCTACACTCTGGTAGCGGAGTTGTAACTGTAGGCCCTCGGGAACATAGAGAAATCTTGGTGTAATTGAACTTTTCATAAATTTTCATACCCCCCAAAATGGCTAAATCTGCCAATATCTCCTAAACTACAATAGCCAGGAACACGCCGATAGGCTCATTCGACGTAACTTTTGAATTGCTACACTCTGGTAGCGGAGTTGTAACTGTAGGCCCTCGGGAACATAGAGAAATCTTGGTGTAATTGAACTTTTCATAAATTTTCATACCCCCCAAAATGGCTAAATCTGCCAATATTTCCTAAACTACAATAGCCAGGAATACGCCGATAGGCTCATTCGACGTAACTTTTGAATTGCTACACTCTGGTAGCGGAGTTGTAACTGTAGGCCCTCGGGAACATAGAGAAATCTTGGTTTAATTGAACTTTTCATAAATTTTCATACCCCCCAAAATGGCTAAATCTGCCAATATCTCCTAAACTACAATAGCCAGGAATACGCCGATAGGCTCATTCGACGTAACTTTTGAATTGCTACACTCTGGTAGCGGAGTTGTAACTGTAGGCCCTCGGGAACATAGAGAAATCTTGGTGTAATTAAACTTTTCATAAATTTTCATACCCCCCAAAAGGGCTAAATCTGCCAATATCTTCTAAACTACAATAGCCAGGAATACGCCGATAGGCTCATTCGACGTAACTTTTGAATTGCTACACTCTGGTAGCGGAGTTGTAACTGTAGGCCCTCGGGAACATAGAGAAATCTTGGTTTAATTGAACTTTTCATAAATTTTCATACCCCCCAAAATGGCTAAATCTGCCAATATCTCCTAAACTACAATAGCCAGGAATACGCCGATAGGCTCATTCGACGTAACTTTTGAATTGCTACACTCTGGTAGCGGAGTTGTAACTGTAGGCCCTCGGGAACATAGAGAAATCTTGGTGTAATTGAACTTTTCATAAATTTTCATACCCCCCAAAAGGGCTAAATCTGCCAATATCTCCTAAACTACAATAGCCAGGAATACGCCGATAGGCTCATTCGACGTAACTTTTGAATTGCTACACTCTGGTAGCGGAGTTGTAACTGTAGGCCCTCGGGAACATAGAGAAATCTTGGTGTAATTGAACTTTTCATAAATTTTAATACCCCCCAAAATGTCTAAATCTGCCAATATCTCCTAAACTACAATAGCCAGGAATACGCCGATAGGCTCATTCGACGTAACTTTTGAATTGCTACACTCTGGTAGCGGAGTTGTAACTGTAGGCCCTCGAGAACATAGAGAAATCTTGGTGTAATTGAACTTTTCATAAATTTTCATACCCCCCAAAATGGCTAAATCTGCCAATATCTCCTAAACTACAATAGCCAGGAATACGCCGATAGGCTTATTCGACGTAACTTTTGAATTGCTACACTCTGGTAGCGGAGTTGTAACTGTAGGCCCTCGGGAACATAGAGAAATCTTGGTGTAATTGAACTTTTCATAAATTTTCATACCCCCCAAAATGGCTAAATCTGCCAATATCTCCTAAACTACAATAGCCAGGAACACGCCGATAGGCTCATTCGACGTAACTTTTGAATTGCTACACTCTGGTAGCGGAGTTGTAACTGTAGGCCCTCGGGAACATAGAGAAATCTTGGTGTAATTGAACTTTTCATAAATTTTCATACCCCCCAAAATGGCTAAATCTGCCAATATTTCCTAAACTACAATAGCCAGGAATACGCCGATAGGCTCATTCGACGTAACTTTTGAATTGCTACACTCTGGTAGCGGAGTTGTAACTGTAGGCCCTCGGGAACATAGAGAAATCTTGGTTTAATTGAACTTTTCATAAATTTTCATACCCCCCAAAATGGCTAAATCTGCCAATATCTCCTAAACTACAATAGCCAGGAATACGCCGATAGGCTCATTCGACGTAACTTTTGAATTGCTACACTCTGGTAGCGGAGTTGTAACTGTAGGCCCTCGGGAACATACAGAAATCTTGGTGTAATTAAACTTTTCATAAATTTTCATACCCCCCAAAAGGGCTAAATCTGCCAATATCTTCTAAACTACAATAGCCAGGAATACGCCGATAGGCTCATTCGACGTAACTTTTGAATTGCTACACTCTGGTAGCGGAGTTGTAACTGTAGGCCCTCGGGAACATAGAGAAATCTTGGTTTAATTGAACTTTTCATAAATTTTCATACCCCCCAAAATGGCTAAATCTGCCAATATCTCCTAAACTACAATAGCCAGGAATACGCCGATAGGCTCATTCGACGTAACTTTTGAATTGCTACACTCTGGTAGCGGAGTTGTAACTGTAGGCTCTCGGGAACATAGAGAAATCTTGGTGTAATTGAACTTTTCATAAATTTTCATACCCCCCAAAATGGCTAAATCTGCCAATATCTCCTAAACTACAATAGCCAGGAACACGCCGATAGGCACATTCGACGTAACTTTTGAATTGCTACACTCTGGTAGCGGAGTTGTAACTGTAGGCCCTCGGGAACATAGAGAAATCTTGGTGTAATTGAACTTTTCATAAATTTTCATACCCCCCAAAATGGCTAAATCTGCCAATATCTGCTAAACTACAATAGCCAGGAATACGCCGATAGGCTCATTCGACGTAACTTTTGAATTGCTACACTCTGGTAGTGGAGTTGTAACTGTAGGCCCTCGGGAACATAGAGAAATCTTGGTTTAATTGAACTTTTCATAAATTTTCATACCCCCCAAAATGGCTAAATCTGCCAATATCTCCTAAACTACAATAGCCAGGAATACGCCGATAGGCTCATTCGACGTAACATTTGAATTGCTACACTCCGGTAGCGGAGTTGTAACTGTAGGCCCTCGGGAACATAGAGAAATCTTGGTGCAATTGAACTTTTTATAAATTTTCATACCCCCCAAAATGGCTAAATCTGCCAATATCTCCTAAACTACAATAGCCAGGAATACGCCGATAGGCTCATTCGACGTAACTTTTGAATTGCTACACTCTGGTAGCGGAGTTGTAACTGTAGGCCCTCGGGAACATAGAGAAATCTTGGTGTAATTGAACTTTTCATAAATTTTCATACCCCCCAAAAGGGCTAAATCTGCCAATATCTCCTAAACTACAATAGCCAGGAATACGCCGATAGGCTCATTCGACGTAACTTTTGAATTGCTACACTCTGGTAGCGGAGTTGTAACTGTAGGCCCTCGGGAACATAGAGAAATCTTGGTGTAATTGAACTTTTCATAAATTTTAATACCCCCCAAAATGTCTAAATCTGCCAATATCTCCTAAACTACAATAGCCAGGAATACGCCGATAGGCTCATTCGACGTAACTTTTGAATTGCTACACTCTGGTAGCGAAGTTGTAACTGTAGGCCCTCGAGAACATAGAGAAATCTTGGTGTAATTGAACTTTTCATAAATTTTCATACCCCCCAAAATGGCTAAATCTGCCAATATCTCCTAAACTACAATAGCCAGGAATACGCCGATAGGCTTATTCGACGTAACTTTTGAATTGCTACACTCTGGTAGCGGAGTTGTAACTGTAGGCCCTCGGGAACATAGAGAAATCTTGGTGTAATTGAACTTTTCATAAATTTTCATACCCCCCAAAATGGCTAAATCTGCCAATATCTCCTAAACTACAATAGCCAGGAACACGCCGATAGGCTCATTCGACGTAACTTTTGAATTGC
Source organism: Botryllus schlosseri (assembly GCF_051294905.1). Lineage (NCBI taxonomy): Eukaryota > Metazoa > Chordata > Ascidiacea > Stolidobranchia > Styelidae > Botryllus > Botryllus schlosseri. The sequence continues at coordinate 41,033 of NW_027648670.1, read as the reverse complement.
TACACTCTGGTAGCGGAGTTGTAACTGTAGGCCCTCGGGAACATAGAGAAATCTTGGTGTAATTGAACTTTTCATAAATTTTCATACCCCCCAAAATGGCTAAATCTGCCAATATTTCCTAAACTACAATAGCCAGGAATACGCCGATAGGCTCATTCGACGTAACTTTTGAATTGCTACACTCTGGTAGCGGAGTTGTAACTGTAGGCCCTCGGGAACATAGAGAAATCTTGGTTTAATTGAACTTTTCATAAATTTTCATACCCCCCAAAATGGCTAAATCTGCCAATATCTCCTAAACTACAATAGCCAGGAATACGCCGATAGGCTCATTCGACGTAACTTTTGAATTGCTACACTCTGGTAGCGGAGTTGTAACTGTAGGCCCTCGGGAACATAGAGAAATCTTGGTGTAATTAAACTTTTCATAAATTTTCATACCCCCCAAAAGGGCTAAATCTGCCAATATCTTCTAAACTACAATAGCCAGGAATACGCCGATAGGCTCATTCGACGTAACTTTTGAATTGCTACACTCTGGTAGCGGAGTTGTAACTGTAGGCCCTCGGGAACATAGAGAAATCTTGGTGTAATTGAACTTTTCATAAATTTTCATACCCCCCCAAAATGGCTAAATCTGCCAATATCTCCTAAACTACAATAGCCAGGAATACGCCGATAGGCTCATTCGACGTAACTTTTGAATTGCTACACTCTGGTAGCGGAGTTGTAACTGTAGGCTCTCGGGAACATAGAGAAATCTTGGTGTAATTGAACTTTTCATAAATTTTCATACCCCCCAAAATGGCTAAATCTGCCAATATCTCCTAAACTACAATAGCCAGGAACACGCCGATAGGCACATTCGACGTAACTTTTGAATTGCTACACTCTGGTAGCGGAGTTGTAACTGTAGGCCCTCGGGAACATAGAGAAATCTTGGTGTAATTGAACTTTTCATAAATTTTCATACCCCCCAAAATGGCTAAATCTGCCAATATCTCCTAAACTACAATAGCCAGGAATACGCCGATAGGCTCATTCGACGTAACTTTTGAATTGCTACACTCTGGTAGCGGAGTTGTAACCGTAGGCCCTCGGGAACACAGAGGAATCTTGGTTTAATTGAACTTTTCATAAATTTTCATACCCCCCAAAATGGCTAAATCTGCCAATATCTCCTAAACTACAATAGCCAGGAATACGCCGATAGGCTCATTCGACGTAACTTTTGAATTGCTACACTCTGGTAGCGGAGTTGTAACTGTACGCCCTCGGGAACATAGAGAAATCTTGGTGTAATTAAACTTTTCATAAATTTTCATACCCCCCAAAAGGGCTAAATCTGCCAATATCTCCTAAACTACAATAGCCAGGAATACGCCGATAGGCTCATTCGACGTAACTTTTGAATTGCTACACTCTGGTAGCGGAGTTGTAGCTGTAGGCCCTCGGGAACATAGAGAAATCTTGGTGTAATTGAACTTTTCATAAATTTTCATACCCCCCAAAATGGCTAAATCTGCCAATATCTCCTAAACTACAATAGCCAGGAATACGCCGATAGGCTCATTCGACGTAACTTTTGAATTGCTACACTCTGGTAGCGGAGTTGTAACTGTAGGCCCTCGAGAACATAGAGAAATCTTGGTGTAATTGAACTTTTCATAAATTTTCATACCCCCCAAAATGGCTAAATCTGCCAATATCTCCTAAACTACAATAGCCAGGAATACGCCGATAGGCTCATTCGACGTAACTTTTGAATTGCTACACTCTGGTAGCGGAGTTGTAACTGTAGGCTCTCGGGAACATAGAGAAATCTTGGTGTAATTGAACTTTTCATAAATTTTCATACCCCCCAAAATGGCTAAATCTGCCAATATCTCCTAAACTACAATAGCCAGGAACACGCCGATAGGCACATTCGACGTAACTTTTGAATTGCTACACTCTGGTAGCGGAGTTGTAACTGTAGGCCCTCGGGAACATAGAGAAATCTTGGTGTAATTGAACTTTTCATAAATTTTCATACCCCCGAAAATGGCTAAATCTGCCAATATCTCCTAAACTACAATAGCCAGGAATACGCCGATAGGCTTATTCGACGTAACTTTTGAATTGCTACACTCTGGTAGCGGAGTTGTAACTGTAGGCCCTCGGGAACATAGAGAAATCTTGGTTTAATTGAACTTTTCATAAATTTTCATACCCCCCAAAATGGCTAAATCTGCCAATATCTCCTAAACTACAATAGCCAGGAATACGCCGATAGGCTTATTCGACGTAACTTTTGAATTGCTACACTCCGGTAGCGGAGTTGTAACTGTAGGCCCTCGGGAACATAGAGAAATCTTGGTGCAATTGAACTTTTCATAAATTTTCATACCCCCCAAAATGGCTAAATCTGCCAATATCTCCTAAACTACAATAGCCAGGAATACGCCGATAGGCTCATTCGACGTAACTTTTGAATTGCTACACTCTGGTAGCGGAGTTGTAACTGTAGGCCCTCGGGAACATAGAGAAATCTTGGTTTAATTGAACTTTTCATAAATTTTCATACCCCCCAAAATGGCTAAATCTGCCAATATCTCCTAAACTACAATAGCCAGGAATACGCCGATAGGCTCATTCGACGTAACTTTTGAATTGCTACACTCTGGTAGCGGAGTTGTAACTGTAGGCCCTCGGGAACATAGAGAAATCTTGGTGCAATTGAACTTTTCATAAATTTTCATACCCCCCAAAATGGCTAAATCTGCCAATATCTCCTAAACTACAATAGCCAGGAATACGCCGATAGGCTCATTCGACGTAACTTTTGAATTGCTACACTCTGGTAGCGGAGTTGTAGCTGTAGGCCCTCGGGAACATAGAGAAATCTTGGTGTAATTGAACTTTTCATAAATTTTCATACCCCCCAAAATGGCTAAATCTGCCAATATCTCCTAAACTACAATAGCCAGGAATACGCCGATAGGCTCATTCGACGTAACTTTTGAATTGCTACACTCTGGTAGCGGAGTTGTAACTGTAGGCTCTCGGGAACATAGAGAAATCTTGGTGTAATTGAACTTTTCATAAATTTTCATACCCCCCAAAATGGCTAAATCTGCCAATATCTCCTAAACTACAATAGCCAGGAACACGCCGATAGGCACATTCGACGTAACTTTTGAATTGCTACACTCTGGTAGCGGAGTTGTAACTGTAGGCCCTCGGGAACATAGAGAAATCTTGGTGTAATTGAACTTTTCATAAATTTTCATACCCCCCAAAATGGCTAAATCTGCCAATATCTCCTAAACTACAATAGCCAGGAATACGCCGATAGGCTCATTCGACGTAACTTTTGAATTGCTACACTCTGGTAGCGGAGTTGTAACTGTAGGCCCTCGGGAACATAGAGGAATCTTGGTTTAATTGAACTTTTCATAAATTTTCATACCCCCCAAAATGGCTAAATCTGCCAATATCTCCTAAACTACAATAGCCAGGAATACGCCGATAGGCTCATTCGACGTAACTTTTGAATTGCTACACTCTGGTAGCGGAGTTGTAACTGTACGCCCTCGGGAACATAGAGAAATCTTGGTGTAATTAAACTTTTCATAAATTTTCATACCCCCAAAAGGGCTAAATCTGCCAATATCTCCTAAACTACAATAGCCAGGAATACGCCGATAGGCTCATTCGACGTAACTTTTGAATTGCTACACTCTGGTAGCGGAGTTGTAACTGTAGGCCCTCGGGAACATAGAGAAATCTTGGTGTAATTGAACTTTTCATAAATTTTCATACCCCCGAAAATGGCTAAATCTGCCAATATCTCCTAAACTACAATAGCCAGGAATACGCCGATAGGCTCATTCGACGTAACTTTTGAATTGCTACACTCTGGTAGCGGAGTTGTAACTGTAGGCCCTCGGGAACATAGAGAAATCTTGGTTTAATTGAACTTTTCATAAATTTTCATACCCCCCAAAATGGCTAAATCTGCCAATATCTCCTAAACTACAATAGCCAGGAATACGCCGATAGGCTTATTCGACGTAACTTTTGAATTGCTACACTCCGGTAGCGGAGTTGTAACTGTAGGCCCTCGGGAACATAGAGAAATCTTGGTGCAATTGAACTTTTCATAAATTTTCATACCCCCCAAAATGGCTAAATCTGCCAATATCTCCTAAACTACAATAGCCAGGAATACGCCGATAGGCTCATTCGACGTAACTTTTGAATTGCTACACTCTGGTAGCGGAGTTGTAACTGTAGGCCCTCGGGAACATAGAGAAATCTTGGTTTAATTGAACTTTTCATAAATTTTCATACCCCCCAAAATGGCTAAATCTGCCAATATCTCCTAAACTACAATAGCCAGGAATACGCCGATAGGCTCATTCGACGTAACTTTTGAATTGCTACACTCTGGTAGCGGAGTTGTAACTGTAGGCCCTCGGGAACATAGAGAAATCTTGGTGCAATTGAACTTTTCATAAATTTTCATACCCCCCAAAATGGCTAAATCTGCCAATATCTCCTAAACTACAATAGCCAGGAATACGCCGATAGGCTCATTCGACGTAACTTTTGAATTGCTACACTCTGGTAGCGGAGTTGTAGCTGTAGGCCCTCGGGAACATAGAGAAATCTTGGTGTAATTGAACTTTTCATAAATTTTCATACCCCCCAAAATGGCTAAATCTGCCAATATCTCCTAAACTACAATAGCCAAGAATACGCCGATAGGCTCATTCGACGTAACTTTTGAATTGCTACACTCTGGTAGCGGAGTTGTAACTGTAGGCCCTCGAGAACATAGAGAAATCTTGGTGTAATTGAACTTTTCATAAATTTTCATACCCCCCAAAATGGCTAAATCTGCCAATATCTCCTAAACTACAATAGCCAGGAACACGCCGATAGGCTCATTCGACGTAACTTTTGAATTGCTACACTCTGGTAGCGGAGTTGTAACTGTAGGCCCTCGGGAACATAGAGAAATCTTGGTGTAATTGAACTTTTCATAAATTTTCATACCCCCCAAAATGGCGAAATCTGCCAATATCTCCTAAACTACAATAGCCAGGAATACGCCGATAGGCTCATTCGACGTAACTTTTGAATTGCTACACTCTGGTAGCGGAGTTGTAACTGTAGGCCCTCGGAAACATAGAGAAATCTTGGTTTAATTGAACTTTTCATAAATTTTCATACCCCCCAAAATGGCTAAATCTGCCAATATCTCCTAAACTACAATAGCCAGGAATACGCCGATAGGCTCATTCGACGTAACTTTTGAATTGCTACACTCTGGTAGCGGAGTTGTAACTGTAGGCCCTCGGGAACATAGAGAAATCTTGGTGTAATTGAACTTTTCATAAATTTTCATACCCCCCAAAATGGCGAAATCTGCCAATATCTCCTAAACTACAATAGCCAGGAATACGCCGATAGGCTCATTCGACGTAACTTTTGAATTGCTACACTCTGGTAGCGGAGTTGTAACTGTAGGCCCTCGGAAACATAGAGAAATCTTGGTTTAATTGAACTTTTCATAAATTTTCATACCCCCCAAAATGGCTAAATCTGCCAATATCTCCTAAACTACAATAGCCAGGAATACGCCGATAGGCTCATTCGACGTAACTTTTGAATTGCTACACTCTGGTAGCGGAGTTGTAACTGTAGGCCCTCGGGAACATAGAGAAATCTTGGTGTAATTGAACTTTTCATAAATTTTCATACCCCCCAAAATGGCTAAATCTGCCAATATCTCCTAAACTACAATAGCCAGGAATACGCCGATAGGCTCATTCGACGTAACTTTTGAATTGCTACACTCTGGTAGCGGAGTTGTAACTGTAGGCCCTCGGGAACATAGAGAAATCTTGGTGTAATTGAACTTTTCATAAATTTTCATACCCCCCAAAATGGCTAAATCTGCCAATATCTCCTAAACTACAATAGCCAGGAATACGCCGATAGGCTCATTCGACGTAACTTTTGAATTGCTACACTCTGGTAGCGGAGTTTTAACTGTAGGCCCTCGGGAACATAGAGAAATCTTGGTGTAATTGAACTTTTCATAAATTTTCATACCCCCCAAAATGGCTAAATCTGCCAATATCTCCTAAACTACAATAGCCAGGAATACGCCGATAGGCTCATTCGACGTAACTTTTGAATTGCTACACTCTGGTAGCGGAGTTGTAACTGTAGGCCCTCGGGAACATAGAGAAATCTTGGTGTAATTGAACTTTTCATAAATTTTCATACCCCCCAAAATGGCTAAATCTGCCAATATCTCCTAAACTACAATAGCCAGGAATACGCCGATAGGCTCATTCGACGTAACTTTTGAATTGCTACACTCTGGTAGCGGAGTTGTAACTGTAGGCCCTCGGGAACATAGAGAAATCTTGGTGTAATTGAACTTTTCATAAATTTTCATACCCCCCAAAATGGCTAAATCTGCCAATATCTCCTAAACTACAATAGCCAGGAAAACGCCGATAGGCTCATTCGACGTAACTTTTGAATTGCTACACTCTGGTAGCGGAGTTGTAACTGTAGGCCCTCGGGAGCATAGAGAAATCTTGGTGTAATTGAACTTTTCATAAATTTTCATACCCCCCAAAATGGCTAAATCTGCCAATATCTCCTAAACTACAATAGCCAGGAATACGCCGATAGGCTCATTCGACGTAACTTTTGAATTGCTACACTCTGGTAGCGGAGTTGTAACTGTAGGCCCTCGGGAACATAGAGAAATCTTGGTGTAATTGAACTTTTCATAAATTTTCATACCCCCCAAAATGGCTAAATCTGCCAATATCTCCTAAACTACAATAGCCAGGAATACGCCGATAGGCTCATTCGACGTAACTTTTGAATTGCTACACTCTGGTAGCGGAGTTGTAACTGTAGGCCCTCGGGAACATAGAGAAATTTTGGTGTAATTGAACTTTTCATAAATTTTCATACCCCCCAAAATGGCTAAATCTGCCAATATCTCCTAAACTACAATAGCCAAGAATACGCCGATAGGCTCATTCGACGTAACTTTTGAATTGCTACACTCTGGTAGCGGAGTTGTAACTGTAGGCCCTCGGGAACATAGAGAAATCTTGGTGTAATTGAACTTTTCATAAATTTTCATACCCCCCAAAATGGCTAAATCTGCCAATATCTCCTAAACTACAATAGCCAGGAATACGCCGATAGTCTCATTCGACGTAACTTTTGAATTGCTACACTCTGGTAGCGGAGTTGTAACTGTAGGCCCTCGGGAACATAGAGAAATCTTGGTGTAATTGAACTTTTCATAAATTTTCATACCCCCCAAAAGGGCTAAATCTGCCAATATCTCCTAAACTACAATAGCCAGGAATACGCCGATAGGCTCATTCGACGTAACTTTTGAATTGCTACACTCTGGTAGCGGAGTTGTAACTGTGGGCCCTCGGGAACATAGAGAAATCTTGGTGTAATTGAACATTTCATAAATTTTCATACCCCCCAAAATGGCTAAATCTGCCAATATCTTCTAAACTACAATAGCCAGGAATACGCCGATAGGCTCATTCGACGTAACTTTTGAATTGCTACACTCTGGTAGCGGAGTTGTAACTGTAGGTCCTCGAGAACATAGAGAAATCTTGGTGTAATTGAACTTTTCATAAATTTTCATACCCCCCAAAATGGCTTAATCTGCCAATATCTCCTAAACTACAATAGCCAGGAATACGCCGATAGGCTCATTCGACGTAACTTTTGAATTGCTACACTCTGGTAGCGGAGTTGTAACTGTAGGCCCTCGGGAACATAGAGAAATCTTGGTGTAATTGAACTTTTCATAAATTTTCATACCCCCCAAAATGGCTAAATCTGCCAATATCTCCTAAACTACAATAGCCAGGAATACGCCGATAGGCTCATTCGACGTAACTTTTGAATTGCTAAACTCTGGTAGCGGAGTTTTAACTGTAGGCCCTCGGGAACATAGAGAAATCTTGGTGTAATTGAACTTTTCATAAATTTTCATACCCCCCAAAATGGCTAAATCTGCCAATATCTCCTAAACTACAATAGCCAGGAATACGCCGATAGGCTCATTCGACGTAACTTTTGAATGGCTACACTCTGGTAGCGGAGTTGTAACTGTAGGCCCTCGGGAACATAGAGAAATCTTGGTGTAATTGAACTTTTCATAAATTTTCATACCCCCCAAAATGGCTAAATCTGCCAATATCTCCTAAACTACAATAGCCAGGAATACGCCGATAGGCTCATTCGACGTAACTTTTGAATTGCTACACTCTGGTAGCGGAGTTGTAACTGTAGGCCCTCGGGAACATAGAGAAATCTTGGTGTAATTGAACTTTTCATAAATTTTCATACCCCCCAAAATGGCTAAATCTGCCAATATCTCCTAAACTACAATAGCCAGGAATACGCCGATAGGCTCATTCGACGTAACTTTTGAATTGCTACACTCTGGTAGCGGAGTTGTAACTGTAGGCCCTCGGGAACATAGAGAAATCTTGGTGTTATTGAACTTTTCATAAATTTTCATACCCCCCAAAATGGCTAAATCTGCCAATATCTCCTAAACTACAATAACCAGGAATACGCCGATAGGCTCATTCGACGTAACTTTTGAATTGCTACACTCTGGTAGCGGAGTTGTAACTTTAGGCCCTCGGGAACATAGAGAAATCTTGGTGTAATTGAACTTTTTATAAATTTTCATACCCCCCAAAATGGCTAAATCTGCCAATATCTCCTAAACTACAATAGCCAGGAATACGCCGATAGGCTCATTCGACGTAACTTTTAAATTGCTACACTCTGGTAGCGGAGTTGTAACTGTAGGCCCACGGGAACATAGAGAAATCTTGGTGTAATTGAACTTTTCATAAATTTTCATACCCCCCAAAATGGCTAAATCTGCCAATATCTCCTAAACTACAATAGCCAGGAATACGCCGATAGGCTCATTCGACGTAACTTTTGAATTGCTACACTCTGGTAGCGGAGTTGTAACTGTAGGCCCTCGGGAACACAGAGAAATCTTGGTGTAATTGAACTTTTCATAAATTTTCATACCCCCCAAAAGGGCTAAATCTGCCAATATCTCCTAAACTACAATAGCCAGGAATACGCCGATAGGCTCATTCGACGTAACTTTTGAATTGCTACACTCTGGTAGCGGAGTTGTAACTGTAGGCCCTCGGGAACATAGAGAAATCTTGGTGTAATTGAACTTTTCATAAATTTTCATACCACCCAAAATGGCTAAATCTGCCAATATCTCCTAAACTACAATAGCCAGGAATACGCCGATAGGCTCATTCGACGTAACTTTTGAATTGCTACACTCTGGTAGCGGAGTTGTAACTGTAGGCCCTCGGGAACATAGAGAAAAATTGGTGTAATTGAACTTTTCATAAATTTTCATACCCCCCAAAATGGCTAAATCTGCCAATATCTCCTAAACTACAATAGCCAGGAATACGCCGATGAGCTCATTCGACGTAACTTTTGAATTGCTACACTCTGGTAGCGGAGTTGTAACTGTAGGCCCTCGGGAACATAGAGAAATCTTGGTGTAATTGAACTTTTCATAAATTTTCATACCCCCCAAAATGGCTAAATCTGCCAATATCTCCTAAACTACAATAGCCAGGAATACGCCGATAGGCTCATTCGACGTAACTTTTGAATTGCTAAACTCTGGTAGCGGAGTTTTAACTGTAGGCCCTCGGGAACATAGAGAAATCTTGGTGTAATTGAACTTTTCATAAATTTTCATACCCCCCAAAATGGCTAAATCTGCCAATATCTCCTAAACTACAATAGCCAGGAATACGCCGATAGGCTCATTCGACGTAACTTTTGAATTGCTACACTCTGGTAGCGGAGTTGTAACTGTAGGCCCTCGGGAACATAGAGAAATCTTGGTGTAATTGAACTTTTCATAAATTTTCATACCCCCCAAAATGGCTAAATCTGCCAATATCTCCTAAACTACAATAGCCAGGAATACGCCGATAGGCTCATTCGACGTAACTTTTGAATTGCTACACTCTGGTAGCGGAGTTGTAACTGTAGGCCCTCGGGAACATAGAGAAATCTTGGTGTAATTGAACTTTTCATAAATTTTCATACCCCCCAAAATGGCTAAATCTGCCAATATCTCCTAAACTACAATAGCCAGGAATACGCCGATAGGCTCATTCGACGTAACTTTTGAATTGCTACACTCTGGTAGCGGAGTTGTAACTGTAGGCCCTCGGGAACATAGAGAAATCTTGGTGTTATTGAACTTTTCATAAATTTTCATACCCCCCAAAATGGCTAAATCTGCCAATATCTCCTAAACTACAATAGCCAGGAATACGCCGATAGGCTCATTCGACGTAACTTTTGAATTGCTACACTCTGGTAGCGGAGTTGTAACTTTAGGCCCTCGGGAACATAGAGAAATCTTGGTGTAATTGAACTTTTTATAAATTTTCATACCCCCCAAAATGGCTAAATCTGCCAATATCTCCTAAACTACAATAGCCAGGAATACGCCGATAGGCTCATTCGACGTAACTTTTAAATTGCTACACTCTGGTAGCGGAGTTGTAACTGTAGGCCCACGGGAACATAGAGAAATCTTGGTGTAATTGAACTTTTCATAAATTTTCATACCCCCCAAAATGGATAAATCTGCCAATATCTCCTAAACTACAATAGCCAGGAATACGCCGATAGGCTCATTCGACGTAACTTTTGAATTGCTACACTCTGGTAGCGGAGTTGTAACTGTAGGCCCTCGGGAACACAGAGAAATCTTGGTGTAATTGAACTTTTCATAAATTTTCATACCCCCCAAAAGGGCTAAATCTGCCAATATCTCCTAAACTACAATAGCCAGGAATACGCCGATAGGCTCATTCGACGTAACTTTTGAATTGCTACACTCTGGTAGCGGAGTTGTAACTGTAGGCCCTCGGGAACATAGAGAAATCTTGGTGTAATTGAACTTTTCATAAATTTTCATACCACCCAAAATGGCTAAATCTGCCAATATCTCCTAAACTACAATAGCCAGGAATACGCCGATAGGCTCATTCGACGTAACTTTTGAATTGCTACACTCTGGTAGCGGAGTTGTAACTGTAGGCCCTCGGGAACATAGAGAAAAATTGGTGTAATTGAACTTTTCATAAATTTTCATACCCCCCAAAATGGCTAAATCTGCCAATATCTCCTAAACTACAATAGCCAGGAATACGCCGATAGGCTCATTCGACGTAACTTTTGAATTGCTACACTCTGGTAGCGGAGTTGTAACTGTAGGCCCTCGGGAACATAGAGAAATCTTGGTGTAATTGAACTTTTCATAAATTTTCATACCCCCCAAAATGGCTAAATCTGCCAATATCTCCTAAACTACAATAGCCAGGAATACGCCGATGAGCTCATTCGACGTAACTTTTGAATTGCTACACTCTGGTAGCGGAGTTGTAACTGTAGGCTCTCGGGAACATAGAGAAATCTTGGTGTAATTGAACTTTTCATAAATTTTCATACCCCCCAAAATGGCTAAATCTGCCAATATCTCCTAAACTACAATAGCCAGGAACACGCTGATAGGCTCATTCGACGTAACTTTTGAATTGCTACACTCTGGTAGCGGAGTTGTAACTGTAGGCCCTCGGGAACATAGAGAAATCTTGGTGTAATTGAACTTTTCATAAATTTTCATACCCCCCAAAATGGCTAAATCTGCCAATATCTCCTAAACTACAATAGCCAGGAATACGCCGATAGGCTCATTCGACGTAACTTTTGAATTGCTACACTCTGGTAGCGGAGTTGTAACTGTAGGCCCTTGGGAACATAGAGAAATCTTGGTGTAATTGAACTTTTCATAAATTTTCATACCCCCCAAAATGGCTAAATCTGCCAATATCTCCTAAACTACAATAGCCAGGAATACGCCGATAGGCTCATTCGACGTAACTTTTGAATTGCTACACTCTGGTAGCGGAGTTGTAACTGTAGGCCCTCGGGAACATAGAGAAATCTTGGTGTAATTGAACTTTTCATAAATTTTCATACCCCCCAAAATGGCTAAATCTGCCAATATCTCCTAAACTACAATAGCCAGGAATACGCCGATAGGCTCATTCGACGTAACTTTTGAATTGCTACACTCTGGTAGCGGAGTTGTAACTGTAGGCCCTCGGGAACATAGAGAAATCTTGGTGTAATTGAACTTTTCATAAATTTTCATACCCCCCAAAATGGCTAAATCTGCCAATATCTCCTAAACTACAATAGCCAGGTATACGCCGATAGGCTCATTCGACGTAACTTTTGAATTGCTACACTCTGGTAGCGGAGTTGTAACTGTAGGCCCTCGGGAACATAGAGAAATCTTGGTTTAATTGAATTTTTCATAAATTTTCATACCCCCCAAAATGGCTAAATCTGCCAATATCTCCTAAACTACAATAGCCAGGAATACGCCGATAGGCTCATTCGACGTAACTTTTGAATTGCTACACTCTGGTAGCGGAGTTGTAACTGTAGGCCCTCGGGAACATAGAGAAATCTTGGTGTAATTGAACTTTTCATAAATTTTCATACCCCCCAAAAGGGCTAAATCTGCCAATATCTCCTAAACTACAATAGCCAGGAAAACGCCGATAGGCTCATTCGACGTAACTTTTGAATTGCTACACTCTGGTAGCGGAGTTGTAACTGTAGGCCCTCGGGAACATAGAGAAATCTTGGTGTAATTGAACATTTCATAAATTTTCATACCCCCCAAAATGGCTAAATCTGCCAATATCTTCTAAACTACAATAGCCAGGAATACGCCGATAGGCTCATTCGACGTAACTTTTGAATTGCTACACTCTGGTAGCGGAGTTGTAACTGTAGGTCCTCGAGAACATAGAGAAATCTTGGTGTAATTGAACTTTTCATAAATTTTCATACCCCCCAAAATGGCTTAATCTGCCAATATCTCCTAAACTACAATAGCCAGGAATACGCCGATAGGCTCATTCGACGTAACTTTTGAATTGCTACACCCTGGTAGCGGAGTTGTAACTGTAGGCCCTCGGGAACATACAGAAATCTTGGTGTAATTGAACTTTTTATAAATTTTCATACCCCCCAAAATGGCTAAATCTGCCAATATCTCCTAAACTACAATAGCCAGGAATACGCCGATAGGCTCATTCGACGTAACTTTTGAATTGCTACACTCTGGTAGCGGAGTTGTAACTGTAGGCCCTCGGGAACATAGAGAAATCTTGGTGTAATTGAACATTTCATAAATTTTCATACCCCCCAAAATGGCTAAATCTGCCAATATCTTCTAAACTACAATAGCCAGGAATACGCCGATAGGCTCATTCGACGTAACTTTTGAATTGCTACACTCTGGTAGCGGAGTTGTAACTGTAGGTCCTCGAGAACATAGAGAAATCTTGGTGTAATTGAACTTTTCATAAATTTTCATACCCCCCAAAATGGCTTAATCTGCCAATATCTCCTAAACTACAATAGCCAGGAATACGCCGATAGGCTCATTCGACGTAACTTTTGAATTGCTACACTCTGGTAGCGGAGTTGTAACTGTAGGCCCTCGGGAACATAGAGAAATCTTGGTGTAATTGAACTTTTCATAAATTTTCATACCCCCCAAAATGGCTAAATCTGCCAATATCTCCTAAACTACAATAGCCAGGAATACGCCGATAGGCTCATTCGACGTAACTTTTGAATTGCTAAACTCTGGTAGCGGAGTTTTAACTGTAGGCCCTCGGGAACATAGAGAAATCTTGGTGTAATTGAACTTTTCATAAATTTTCATACCCCCCAAAATGGCTAAATCTGCCAATATCTCCTAAACTACAATAGCCAGGAATACGCCGATAGGCTCATTCGACGTAACTTTTGAATTGCTACACTCTGGTAGCGGAGTTGTAACTGTAGGCCCTCGGGAACATAGAGAAATCTTGGTGTAATTGAACTTTTCATAAATTTTCATACCCCCCAAAATGGCTAAATCTGCCAATATCTCCTAAACTACAATAGCCAGGAATACGCCGATAGGCTCATTCGACGTAACTTTTGAATTGCTAAACTCTGGTAGCGGAGTTTTAACTGTAGGCCCTCGGGAACATAGAGAAATCTTGGTGTAATTGAACTTTTCATAAATTTTCATACCCCCCAAAATGGCTAAATCTGCCAATATCTCCTAAACTACAATAGCCAGGAATACGCCGATAGGCTCATTCGACGTAACTTTTGAATTGCTACACTCTGGTAGCGGAGTTGTAACTGTAGGCCCTCGGGAACATAGAGAAATCTTGGTGTAATTGAACTTTTCATAAATTTTCATACCCCCCAAAATGGCTAAATCTGCCAATATCTCCTAAACTACAATAGCCAGGAATACGCCGATAGGCTCATTCGACGTAACTTTTGAATTGCTACACTCTGGTAGCGGAGTTGTAACTGTAGGCCCTCGGGAACATAGAGAAATCTTGGTGTTATTGAACTTTTCATAAATGTTCATACCCCCCAAAATGGCTAAATCTGCCAATATCTCCTAAACTACAATAGCCAGGAATACGCCGATAGGCTCATTCGACGTAACTTTTGAATTGCTACACTCTGGTAGCGGAGTTGTAACTTTAGGCCCTCGGGAACATAGAGAAATCTTGGTGTAATTGAACTTTTTATAAATTTTCATACCCCCCAAAATGGCTAAATCTGCCAATATCTCCTAAACTACAATAGCCAGGAATACGCCGATAGGCTCATTCGACGTAACTTTTAAATTGCTACACTCTGGTAGCGGAGTTGTAACTGTAGGCCCACGGGAACATAGAGAAATCTTGGTGTAATTCAGGGCTGGCCAACCTTTTCGGCCGACGGGCCACATTCGATTGACGAAATTCTGCGCGGGCCACTATCCGCGCTAAGCGCGAAAATTGTTCGAAGTTCATAGGTCAATAATATTGTCATTTGATTATATTGCGGGCCTGCTGTATATCGCTGGGCTATGTTTGCGAAGACTGGGCTATTCGGCGCATGGACATATCGATATCGGAAGCTGCGACCAACATGCGTCAATCATTTCGTGCCTAGGTTTCATAGTCGACGGTCTTACTGCCAGTGCAAACGCCTGGTCGCACATGTTGAACGACACTTTGTCTCGTAATCGCTAATATAATTAGACTCAATCTGATACATTGGGTGTTCTTCAATTTTCACAAAAGAGCAACAATATTAAGAACAAGAAATCGAGTGACAACATATTGCGCTAAGCTTGTAGAAAATTTTTACCTTTGATAAATCTATCGCAAATTTTTCTGCTTTATTGTAATGTACGAAGATATACCAATATATGAATGGTTGATGGATCTGTCAATGAGTCGAAACGGATATTTTAGTCATCACATCTCAAGTGTTGCGGCCTGACTAATCAAATTTTTCGTTGGCCTTGCAAGTTCACAATCTGTGCAATTCATTTTTGGTGATTTCGGAAATTACCTCGCGGGCCACTCAAAACCTTCTCGCGGGCCACATGTGGCCCGCGGGCCACGGGTTGGCCGGCCCTGGTGTAATTGAACTTTTCATAAATTTTCATACCCCCCAAAATGGCTAAATCTGCCAATATCTCCTAAACTACAATAGCCAGGAATACGCCGATAGGCTCATTCGACGTAACTTTTGAATTGCTACACTCTGGTAGCGGAGTTGTAACTGTAGGCCCTCGGGAACACAGAGAAATCTTGGTGTAATTGAACTTTTCATAAATTTTCATACCCCCCAAAAGGGCTAAATCTGCCAATATCTCCTAAACTACAATAGCCAGGAATACGCCGATAGGCTCATTCGACGTAACTTTTGAATTGCTACACTCTGGTAGCGGAGTTGTAACTGTAGGCCCTCGGGAACATAGAGAAATCTTGGTGTAATTGAACTTTTCATAAATTTTCATACCACCCAAAATGGCTAAATCTGCCAATATCTCCTAAACTACAATAGCCAGGAATACGCCGATAGGCTCATTCGACGTAACTTTTGAATTGCTACACTCTGGTAGCGGAGTTGTAACTGTAGGCCCTCGGGAACATAGAGAAAAATTGGTGTAATTGAACTTTTCATAAATTTTCATACCCCCCAAAATGGCTAAATCTGCCAATATCTCCTAAACTACAATAGCCAGGAATACGCCGATAGGCTCATTCGACGTAACTTTTGAATTGCTACACTCTGGTAGCGGAGTTGTAACTGTAGGCCCTCGGGAACATAGAGAAATCTTGGTGTAATTGAACTTTTCATAAATTTTCATACCCCCCAAAATGGCTAAATCTGCCAATATCTCCTAAACTACAATAGCCAGGAATACGCCGATGAGCTCATTCGACGTAACTTTTGAATTGCTACACTCTGGTAGCGGAGTTGTAACTGTAGGCTCTCGGGAACATAGAGAAATCTTGGTGTAATTGAACTTTTCATAAATTTTCATACCCCCCAAAATGGCTAAATCTGCCAATATCTCCTAAACTACAATAGCCAGGAACACGCTGATAGGCTCATTCGACGTAACTTTTGAATTGCTACACTCTGGTAGCGGAGTTGTAACTGTAGGCCCTCGGGAACATAGAGAAATCTTGGTGTAATTGAACTTTTCATAAATTTTCATACCCCCCAAAATGGCTAAATCTGCCAATATCTCCTAAACTACAATAGCCAGGAATACGCCGATAGGCTCATTCGACGTAACTTTTGAATTGCTACACTCTGGTAGCGGAGTTGTAACTGTAGGCCCTTGGGAACATAGAGAAATCTTGGTGTAATTGAACTTTTCATAAATTTTCATACCCCCCAAAATGGCTAAATCTGCCAATATCTCCTAAACTACAATAGCCAGGAATACGCCGATAGGCTCATTCGACGTAACTTTTGAATTGCTACACTCTGGTAGCGGAGTTGTAACTGTAGGCCCTCGGGAACACAGAGAAATCTTGGTGTAATTGAACTTTTCATAAATTTTCATACCCCCCAAAAGGGCTAAATCTGCCAATATCTCCTAAACTACAATAGCCAGGAATACGCCGATAGGCTCATTCGACGTAACTTTTGAATTGCTACACTCTGGTAGCGGAGTTGTAACTGTAGGCCCTCGGGAACATAGAGAAATCTTGGTGTAATTGAACTTTTCATAAATTTTCATACCACCCAAAATGGCTAAATCTGCCAATATCTCCTAAACTACAATAGCCAGGAATACGCCGATAGGCTCATTCGACGTAACTTTTGAATTGCTACACTCTGGTAGCGGAGTTGTAACTGTAGGCCCTCGGGAACATAGAGAAAAATTGGTGTAATTGAACTTTTCATAAATTTTCATACCCCCCAAAATGGCTAAATCTGCCAATATCTCCTAAACTACAATAGCCAGGAATACGCCGATAGGCTCATTCGACGTAACTTTTGAATTGCTACACTCTGGTAGCGGAGTTGTAACTGTAGGCCCTCGGGAACATAGAGAAATCTTGGTGTAATTGAACTTTTCATAAATTTTCATACCCCCCAAAATGGCTAAATCTGCCAATATCTCCTAAACTACAATAGCCAGGAATACGCCGATGAGCTCATTCGACGTAACTTTTGAATTGCTACACTCTGGTAGCGGAGTTGTAACTGTAGGCTCTCGGGAACATAGAGAAATCTTGGTGTAATTGAACTTTTCATAAATTTTCATACCCCCCAAAATGGCTAAATCTGCCAATATCTCCTACACTACAATAGCCAGGAACACGCTGATAGGCTCATTCGACGTAACTTTTGAATTGCTACACTCTGGTAGCGGAGTTGTAACTGTAGGCCCTCGGGAACATAGAGAAATCTTGGTGTAATTGAACTTTTCATAAATTTTCATACCCCCCAAAATGGCTAAATCTGCCAATATCTCCTAAACTACAATAGCCAGGAATACGCCGATAGGCTCATTCGACGTAACTTTTGAATTGCTACACTCTGGTAGCGGAGTTGTAACTGTAGGCCCTTGGGAACATAGAGAAATCTTGGTGTAATTGAACTTTTCATAAATTTTCATACCCCCCAAAATGGCTAAATCTGCCAATATCTCCTAAACTACAATAGCCAGGAATACGCCGATAGGCTCATTCGACGTAACTTTTGAATTGCTACACTCTGGTAGCGGAGTTGTAACTGTAGGCCCTCGGGAACATAGAGAAATCTTGGTGTAATTGAACTTTTCATAAATTTTCATACCCCCCAAAATGGCTAAATCTGCCAATATCTCCTAAACTACAATAGCCAGGAATACGCCGATAGGCTCATTCGACGTAACTTTTGAATTGCTACACTCTGGTAGCGGAGTTGTAACTGTAGGCCCTCGGGAACATAGAGAAATCTTGGTGTAATTGAACTTTTCATAAATTTTCATACCCCCCAAAATGGCTAAATCTGCCAATATCTCCTAAACTACAATAGCCAGGTATACGCCGATAGGCTCATTCGACGTAACTTTTGAATTGCTACACTCTGGTAGCGGAGTTGTAACTGTAGGCCCTCGGGAACATAGAGAAATCTTGGTTTAATTGAATTTTTCATAAATTTTCATACCCCCCAAAATGGCTAAATCTGCCAATATCTCCTAAACTACAATAGCCAGGAATACGCCGATAGGCTCATTCGACGTAACTTTTGAATTGCTACACTCTGGTCGCGGAGTTGTAACTGTAGGCCCTCGGGAACATAGAGAAATCTTGGTGTAATTGAACTTTTCATAAATTTTCATACCCCCCAAAATGGCTAAATCTGCCAATATCTCCTAAACTACAATAGCCAGGAATACGCCGATAGGCTCATTCGACGTAACTTTTGAATTGCTACACTCTGGTAGCGGAGTTGTAACTGTAGGCCCTCGGGAACATAGAGAAATCTTGGTGTAATTGAACTTTTCATAAATTTTCATACCCCCCAAAATGGCTAAATCTGCAAATATCTCCTAAACTACAATAGCCAGGAATACGCCGATAGGCTCATTCGACGTAACTTTTGAATTGCTACACTCTGGTAGCGGAGTTTTAACTGTAGGCCCTCGGGAACATAGAGAAATCTTGGTGTAATTGAACTTTTCATAAATTTTCATACCCCCCAAAATGGCTAAATCTGCCAATATCTCCTAAACTACAATAGCCAGGAATACGCCGATAGGCTCATTCGACGTAACTTTTGAATTGCTACACTCTGGTAGCGGAGTTGTAACTGTAGGCCCTCGGGAACATAGAGAAATCTTGGTGTAATTGAACTTTTCATAAATTTTCATACCCCCCAAAATGACTAAATCTGCCAATATCTCCTAAACTACAATAGCCAGGAATACGCCGATAGGCTCATTCGACGTAACTTTTGAATTGCTACACTCTGGTAGCGGAGTTGTAACTGTAGGCCCTCGGGAACATAGAGAAATCTTGGTGTAATTGAACTTTTCATAAATTTTCATACTCCCCAAAATGGCTAAATCTGCCAATATCTCCTAAACTACAATAGCCAGGAATACGCCGATAGGCTCATTCGACGTAACTTTTGAATTGCTACACTCTGGTAGCGGAGTTGTAACTTTAGGCCCTCGGGAACATAGAGAAATCTTGGTGTAATTGAACTTTTTATATATTTTCATACCCCCCAAAATGGCTAAATCTGCCAATATCTCCTAAACTACAATAGCCAGGAATACGCCGATAGGCTCATTCGACGTAACTTTTAAATTGCTACACTCTGGTAGCGGAGTTGTAACTGTAGGCCCTCGGGAACATAGAGAAATCTTGGTGTAATTGAACTTTTCATAAATTTTCATACCCCCCAAAATGGCTAAATCTGCCAATATCTCCTAAACTACAATAGCCAGGAATACGCCGATAGGCTCATTCGACGTAACTTTTGAATTGCTACACTCTGGTAGCGGAGTTGTAACTGTAGGCCCTCGGGAACACAGAGAAATCTTGGTGTAATTGAACTTTTCATAAATTTTCATACCCCCCAAAAGGGCTAAATCTGCCAATATCTCCTAAACTACAATAGCCAGGAATACGCCGATAGGCTCATTCGACGTAACTTTTGAATTGCTACACTCTGGTAGCGGAGTTGTAACTGTAGGCCCTCGGGAACATAGAGAAAAATTGGTGTAATTGAACTTTTCATAAATTTTCATACCCCCCAAAATGGCTAAATCTGCCAATATCTCTTAAACTACAATAGCCAGGAATACGCCGATAGGCTCATTCGACGTAACTTTTGAATTGCTACACTCTGGTAGCGGAGTTGTAACTGTAGGCCCTCGGGAACATAGAGAAATCTTGGTGTAATTGAACTTTTCATAAATTTTCATACCCTCCAAAATGGCTAAATCTGCCAATATCTCCTAAACTACAATAGCCAGGAATACGCCGATAGGCTCATTCGACGTAACTTTTGAATTGCTACACTCTGGTAGCGGAGTTGTAACTGTAGGCCCTCGGGAACATAGAGAAATCTTGGTGTAATTGAACTTTTCATAAATTTTCATACCCCCCATAATGGCTAAATCTGCCAATATCTCCTAAACTACAATAGCTAGGAATACGCCGATAGGCTCATTCGACGTAACTTTTGAATTGCTACACTCTGGTAGCGGAGTTGTAACTGTAGGCCCTCGGGAACATAGAGAAATCTTGGTGTAATTGAACTTTTCATAAATTTTCATACCCCCCAAAATGGCTAAATCTGCCAATATCTCCTAAACTACAATAGCCAGGAATACGCCGATAGGCTCATTCGACGTAACTTTTGAATTGCTACACTCTGGTAGCGGAGTTGTAACTGTAGGCCCTCGGGAACATAGAGAAATCTTGGTGTAATTGAACTTTTCATAAATTTTCATACCCCCCAAAATGGCTAAATCTGCCAATATCTCCTAAACTACAATAGCCAGGTATACGCCGATAGGCTCATTCGACGTAACTTTTGAATTGCTACACTCTGGTAGCGGAGTTGTAACTGTAGGCCCTCGGGAACATAGAGAAATCTTGGTGTAATTGAACTTTTCATAAATTTTCATACCCCCCAAAATGGCTAAATCTGCCAATATCTCCTAAACTACAATAGCCAGGAATACGCCGATAGGCTCATTCGACGTAACTTTTGAATTGCTACACTCTGGTAGCGGAGTTGTAACTGTAGGCCCTCGGGAACATGGAGAAATCTTGGTGTAATTGAACTTTTCATAAATTTTCATACCCCCCAAAATGGCTAAATCTGCCAATATCTCCTAAACTACAATAGCCAGGAATACGCCGATAGGCTCATTCGACGTAACTTTTGAATTGCTACACTCTGGTAGCGGAGTTGTAACTGTAGGCCCTCGGGAACATAGAGAAATCTTGGTGTAATTGAATTTTTCATAAATTTTCATACCCCCCAAAAGGGCTAAATCTGCCAATATCTCCTAAACTACAATAGCCAGGAATACGCCGATAGGCTCATTCGACGTAACTTTTGAATTGCTACACTCTGGTAGCGGAGTTGTAACTGTAGGCCCTCGGGAACATAGAGAAATCTTGGTGTAATTAAACATTTTATAAATTTTCATACCCCCCAAAATGGCTAAATCTGCCAATATCTCCTAAACTACAATAGCCAGGAATACGCCGATAGGCTCATTCGACGTAACTTTTGAATTGCTACACTCTGGTAGCGGAGTTGTAACTGTAGGTCCTCGAGAACATAGAGAAATCTTGGTGTAATTGAACTTTTCATAAATTTTCATACCCCCCAAAATGGCTTAATCTGCCAATATCTCCTAAACTACAATAGCCAGGAATACGCCGATAGGCTCATTCGACGTAACTTTTGAATTGCTACACTCTGGTAGCGGAGTTGTAACTGTAGGCCCTCGGGAACATAGAGAAATCTTGGTGTAATTGAACTTTTCATAAATTTTCATACCCCCCAAAATGGCTAAATCTGCCAATATCTCCTAAACTACAATAGCCAGGAATACGCCGATAGGCTCATTCGACGTAACTTTTGAATTGCTACACTCTGGTAGCGGAGTTGTAACTGTAGGCCCTCGGGAACATAGAGAAATCTTGGTGTAATTGAACTTTTCATGAATTTTCATACCCCCCAAAATGGCTAAATCTGCCAATATCTCCTAAACTACAATAGCCAGGAATACGCCGATAGGCTCATTCGACGTAACTTTTGAATTGCTACACTCTGGTAGCGGAGTTGTAACTGTAGGCCCTCGGGAACATAGAGAAATCTTGGTGTAATTGAACTTTTCATAAATTTTCATACCCCCCAAAATGGCTAAATCTGCCAATATCTCCTAAACTACAATAGCCAGGAATACGCCGATAGGCTCATTCGACGTAACTTTTGAATTGCTACACTCTGGTAGCGGAGTTGTAACTGTAGGCCCTCGGGAACATAGAGAAATCTTGGTGTAATTGAACTTTTCATAAATTTTCATACCCCCCAAAATGGCTAAATCTGCCAATATCTCCTAAACTACAATAGCCAGGTATACGCCGATAGGCTCATTCGACGTAACTTTTGAATTGCTACACTCTGGTAGCGGAGTTGTAACTGTAGGCCCTCGGGAACATAGAGAAATCTTGGTGTAATTGAACTTTTCATAAATTTTCATACACCCCAAAATGGCTAAATCTGCCAATATCTCCTAAACTACAATAGCCAGGAATACGCCGATAGGCTCATTCGACGTAACTTTTGAATTGCTACACTCTGGTAGCGGAGTTGTAACTGTAGGCCCTCGGGAACATAGAGAAATCTTGGTGTAATTGAACTTTTCATAAATTTTCATACCCCCCAAAATGGCTAAATCTGCCAATATCTCCTAAACTACAATAGCCAGGAATACGCCGATAGGCTCATTCGACGTAACTTTTGAATTGCTACACTCTGGTAGCGGAGTTGTAACTGTAGGCCCTCGGGAACATAGAGAAATCTTGGTGTAATTGAACTTTTCATAAATTTTCATACCCCCCAAAAGGGCTAAATCTGCCAATATCTCCTAAACTACAATAGCCAGGAATACGCCGATAGGCTCATTCGACGTAACTTTTGAATTGCTACACTCTGGTAGCGGAGTTGTAACTGTAGGCCCTCGGGAACATAGAGAAATCTTGGTGTAATTGAACATTTTATAAATTTTCATACCCCCCAAAATGGCTAAATCTGCCAATATCTCCTAAACTACAATAGCCAGGAATACGCCGATAGGCTCATTCGACGTAACTTTTGAATTGCTACACTCTGGTAGCGGAGTTGTAACTGTAGGTCCTCGAGAACATAGAGAAATCTTGGTGTAATTGAACTTTTCATAAATTTTCATACCCCCCAAAATGGCTTAATCTGCCAATATCTCCTAAACTACAATAGCCAGGAATACGCCGATAGGCTCATTCGACGTAACTTTTGAATTGCTACACTCTGGTAGCGGAGTTGTAACTGTAGGCCCTCGGGAACATAGAGAAATCTTGGTGTAATTGAACTTTTCATAAATTTTCATACCCCCCAAAATGGCTAAATCTGCCAATATCTCCTAAACTACAATAGCCAGGAATACGCCGATAGGCTCATTCGACGTAACTTTTGAATTGCTACACTCTGGTAGCGGAGTTGTAACTGTAGGCCCTCGGGAACATAGAGAAATCTTGGTGTAATTGAACTTTTCATAAATTTTCATACCCCCCAAAATGGCTAAATCTGCCAATATCTCCTAAACTACAATAGCCAGGAATACGCCGATAGGCTCATTCGACGTAACTTTTGAATTGCTACACTCTGGTAGCGGAGTTGTAACTGTAGGCCCTCGGGAACATAGAGAAATCTTGGTGTAATTGAACTTTTCATGAATTTTCATACCCCCCAAAATGGCTAAATCTGCCAATATCTCCTAAACTACAATAGCCAGGAATACGCCGATAGGCTCATTCGACGTAACTTTTGAATTGCTACACTCTGGTAGCGGAGTTGTAACTGTAGGCCCTCGGGAACATAGAGAAATCTTGGTGTAATTGAACTTTTCATAAATTTTCATACCCCCCAAAATGGCTAAATCTGCCAATATCTCCTAAACTACAATAGCCAGGAATACGCCGATAGGCTCATTCGACGTAACTTTTGAATTGCTACACTCTGGTAGCGGAGTTGTAACTGTAGGCCCTCGGGAACATAGAGAAATCTTGGTGTAATTGAACTTTTCATAAATTTTCATACCCCCCAAAATGGCTAAATCTGCCAATATCTCCTAAACTACAATAGCCAGGAATACGCCGATAGGCTCATTCGACGTAACTTTTGAATTGCTACACTCTGGTAGCGGAGTTGTAACTGTAGGCCCTCGGGAACATAGAGAAATCTTGGTGTAATTGAACTTTTCATGAATTTTCATACCCCCCAAAATGGCTAAATCTGCCAATATCTCCTAAACTACAATAGCCAGGAATACGCCGATAGGCTCATTCGACGTAACTTTTGAATTGCTACACTCTGGTAGCGGAGTTGTAACTGTAGGCCCTCGGGAACATAGAGAAATCTTGGTGTAATTGAACTTTTCATAAATTTTCATACCCCCCAAAATGGCTAAATCTGCCAATATCTCCTAAACTACAATAGCCAGGAATACGCCGATAGGCTCATTCGACGTAACTTTTGAATTGCTACACTCTGGTAGTGGAGTTGTAACTGTAGGCCCTCGGGAACATAGAGAAATCTTGGTGTAATTGAACTTTTCATAAATTTTCATACCCCCCAAAATGGCTAAATCTGCCGATATCTCCTAAACTACAATAGCCAGGAATACGCCGATAGGCTCATTCGACGTAACTTTTGAATTGCTACACTCTGGTAGCGGAGTTGTAACTGTAGGCCATCGGGAACATAGAGAAATCTTGGTGTAATTGAACTTTTCATAAATTTTCATACCCCCCAAAATGGCTAAATCTGCCAATATCTCCTAAACTACAATAGCCAGGAATACGCCGATAGGCTCATTCGACGTAACATTTGAATTGCTACACTCTGGTAGCGGAGTTGTAACTGTAGGCCCTCGGGAACATAGAGAAATCTTGGTGTAATTGAACTTTTCATAAATTTTCATACCCCCCAAAATGGCTAAATCTGCCAATATCTCCTAAACTACAATAGCCAGGAATACGCCGATAGGCTCATTCGACGTAACTTTTGAATTGCTACACTCTGGTAGCGGAGTTGTAACTGTAGGCCCTCGGGAACATAGAGAAATCTTGGTGTAATTGAACTTTTCATGAATTTTCATACCCCCCAAAATGGCTAAATCTGCCAATATCTCCTAAACTACAATAGCCAGGAATACGCCGATAGGCTCATTCGACGTAACTTTTGAATTGCTACACTCTGGTAGCGGAGTTGTAACTGTAGGCCCTCGGGAACATAGAGAAATCTTGGTGTAATTGAACTTTTCATAAATTTTCATACCCCCCAAAAGGGCTAAATCTGCCAATATCTCCTAAACTACAATAGCCAGGAATACGCCGATAGGCTCATTCGACGTAACTTTTGAATTGCTACACTCTGGTAGCGGAGTTGTAACTGTAGGCCCTCGGGAACATAGAGAAATCTTGGTGTAATTGAACTTTTCATAAATTTTCATACCCCCCAAAAGGGCTAAATCTGCCAATATCTCCTAAACTACAATAGCCAGGAATACGCCGATAGGCTCATTCGACGTAACTTTTGAATTGCTACACTCTGGTAGCGGAGTTGTAACTGTAGGCCCTCGGGAACATAGAGAAATCTTGGTGTAATTGAACATTTTATAAATTTTCATACCCCCCCCCCCAAAATGGCTAAATCTGCCAATATCTCCTAAACTACAATAGCCAGGAATACGCCGATAGGCTCATTCGACGTAACTTTTGAATTGCTACACTCTGGTAGCGGAGTTGTAACTGTAGGTCCTCGAGAACATAGAGAAATCTTGGTGTAATTGAACTTTTCATAAATTTTCATACCCCCCAAAATGGCTTAATCTGCCAATATCTCCTAAACTACAATAGCCAGGAATACGCCGATAGGCTCATTCGACGTAACTTTTGAATTGCTACACTCTGGTAGCGGAGTTGTAACTGTAGGCCCTCGGGAACATAGAGAAATCTTGGTGTAATTGAACTTTTCATAAATTTTCATACCCCCCAAAATGGCTAAATCTGCCAATATCTCCTAAACTACAATAGCCAGGAATACGCCGATAGGCTCATTCGACGTAACTTTTGAATTGCTACACTCTGGTAGCGGAGTTGTAACTGTAGGCCCTCGGGAACATAGAGAAATCTTGGTGTAATTGAACTTTTCATAAATTTTCATACCCCCCAAAATGGCTAAATCTGCCAATATCTCCTAAACTACAATAGCCAGGAATACGCCGATAGGCTCATTCGACGTAACTTTTGAATTGCTACACTCTGGTAGCGGAGTTGTAACTGTAGGCCCTCGGGAACATAGAGAAATCTTGGTGTAATTGAACTTTTCATAAATTTTCATACCCCCCAAAATGGCTAAATCTGCCAATATCTCCTAAACTACAATAGCCAGGAATACGCCGATAGGCTCATTCGACGTAACTTTTGAATTGCTACACTCTGGTAGCGGAGTTGTAACTGTAGGCCCTCGGGAACATAGAGAACTCTTGGTGTAATTGAACTTTTCATAAATTTTCATACCCCCCAAAAGGGCTAAATCTGCCAATATCTCCTAAACTACAATAGCCAGGAATACGCCGATAGGCTCATTCGACGTAACTTTTGAATTGCTACACTCTGGTAGCGGAGTTGTAACTGTAGGCCCTCGGGAACATAGAGAAATCTTGGTGTAATTGAACTTTTCATAAATTTTCATACCCCCCAAAATGGCTAAATCTGCCGATATCTCCTAAACTACAATAGCCAGGAATACGCCGATAGGCTCATTCGACGTAACTTTTGAATTGCTACACTCTGGTAGCGGAGTTGTAACTGTAGGCCCTCGGGAACATAGAGAAATCTTGGTGTAATTGAACTTTTCATAAATTTTCATACCCCCCAAAATGGCTAAATCTGCCAATATCTCCTAAACTACAATAGCCAGGAATACGCCGATAGGCTCATTCGACGTAACTTTTGAATTGCTACACTCTGGTAGCGGAGTTGTAACTGTAGGCCCTCGGGAACATAGAGAAATCTTGGTGTAATTGAACTTTTCATAAATTTTCATACCCCCCAAAATGGCTAAATCTGCCAATATCTCCTAAACTACAATAGCCAGGAATACGCCGATAGGCTCATTCGACGTAACTTTTGAATTGCTACACTCTGGTAGCGGAGTTGTAACTGTAGGCCCTCGGGAACATAGAGAAATCTTGGTGTAATTGAACTTTTCATGAATTTTCATACCCCCCAAAATGGCTAAATCTGCCAATATCTCCTAAACTACAATAGCCAGGAATACGCCGATAGGCTCATTCGACGTAACTTTTGAATTGCTACACTCTGGTAGCGGAGTTGTAACTGTAGGCCCTCGGGAACATAAAGAAATCTTGGTGTAATTGAACTTTTCATAAATTTTCATACCCCCCAAAAGGGCTAAATCTGCCAATATCTCCTAAACTACAATAGCCAGGAATACGCCGATAGGCTCATTCGACGTAACTTTTGAATTGCTACACTCTGGTAGCGGAGTTGTAACTGTAGGCCCTCGGGAACATGGAGAAATCTTGGTGTAATTGAACTTTTCATAAATTTTCATACCTCCCAAAATGGCTAAATCTGCCGATATCTCCTAAACTACAATAGCCAGTAATACGCCGATAGGCTCATTCGACGTAACTTTTGAATTGCTACACTCTGGTAGCGGAGTTGTAACTGTAGGCCCTCGGGAACATAGAGAAATCTTGGTGTAATTGAACTTTTCATAAATTTTCATACCCCCCAAAATGGCTAAATCTGCCAATATCTCCTAAACTACAATAGCCAGGAATACGCCGATAGGCTCATTCGACGTAACTTTTGAATTGCTACACTCTGGTAGCGGAGTTGTAACTGTAGGCCCTCGGGAACATAGAGAAATCTTGGTTTAATTGAACTTTTCATAAATTTTCATACCCCCAACATGGCTAAATCTGCCAATATCTCCTAAACTACAATAGCCAGGAATACGCCGATAGGCTCATTCGACGTAACTTTTGAATTGCTACACTCTGGTAGCGGAGTTGTAACTGTAGGCCCTCGAGAACATAGAGAAATCTTGGTGTAATTGAACTTTTCATAAATTTTCATACCCCCCAAAATGGCTAAATCTGCCAATATCTCCTAAACTACAATAGCCAGGAATACGCCGATAGGCTCATTCGACGTAACTTTTGAATTGCTACACTCTGGTAGCGGAGTTGTAACTGTAGGCTCTCGGGAACATAGAGAAATCTTGGTGTAATTGAACTTTTCATAAATTTTCATACCCCCCAAAATGGCTAAATCTGCCAATATCTCCTAAACTACAATAGCCAGGAACACGCCGATAGGCACATTCGACGTAACTTTTGAATTGCTACACTCTGGTAGCGGAGTTGTAACTGTAGGCCCTCGGGAACATAGAGAAATCTTGGTGTAATTGAACTTTTCATAAATTTTCATACCCCCCAAAATGGCTAAATCTGCCAATATCTCCTAAACTACAATAGCCAGGAATACGCCGATAGGCTCATTCGACGTAACTTTTGAATTGCTACACTCTGGTAGCGGAGTTGTAACTGTAGGCCCTCGGGAACATAGAGAAATCTTGGTTTAATTGAACTTTTCATAAATTTTCATACCCCCCAAAATGGCTAAATCTGCCAATATCTCCTAAACTGCAATAGCCAGGAATACGCCGATAGGCTCATTCGACGTAACTTTTGAATTGCTACACTCTGGTAGCGGAGTTGTAACTGTAGGCCCTCGGGAACATAGAGAAATCTTGGTGCAATTGAACTTTTCATAAATTTTCATACCCCCCAAAATGGCTAAATCTGCCAATATCTCCTAAACTACAATAGCCAGGAATACGCCGATAGGCTCATTCGACGTAACTTTTGAATTGCTACACTCTGGTAGCGGAGTTGTAGCTGTACGCCCTCGGGAACATAGAGAAATCTTGGTGTAATTGAACTTTTCATAAATTTTCATACCCCCCAAAATGGCTAAATCTGCCAATATCTCCTAAACTACAATAGCCAAGAATACGCCGATAGGCTCATTCGACGTAACTTTTGAATTGCTACACTCTGGTAGCGGAGTTGTAACTGTAGGCCCTCGGGAACATGGAGAAATCTTGGTGTAATTGAACTTTTCATAAATTTTCATACCCCCCAAAATGGCTAAATCTGCCAATATCTCCTAAACTACAATAGCCAGGAACACGCCGATAGGCTCATTCGACGTAACTTTTGAATTGCTACACTCTGGTAGCGGAGTTGTAACTGTAGGCCCTCGGGAACATAGAGAAATCTTGGTGTAATTGAACTTTTCATAAATTTTCATACCCCCCCAAAATGGCGAAATCTGCCAATATCTCCTAAACTACAATAGCCAGGAATACGCCGATAGGCTCATTCGACGTAACTTTTGAATTGCTACACTCTGGTAGCGGAGTTGTAACTGTAGGCCCTCGGGAACATAGAGAAATCTTGGTTTAATTGAACTTTTCATAAATTTTCATACCCCCCAAAATGGCTAAATCTGCCAATATCTCCTAAACTACAATAGCCAGGAATACGCCGATAGGCTCATTCGACGTAACTTTTGAATTGCTACACTCTGGTAGCGGAGTTGTAACTGTAGGCCCTCGGGAACATAGAGAAATCTTGGTGTAATTGAACTTTTCATAAATTTTCATACCCCCCAAAATGGCTAAATCTGCCAATATCTCCTAAACTACAATAGCCAGGAATACGCCGATAGGCTCATTCGACGTAACTTTTGAATTGCTACACTCTGGTAGCGGAGTTGTAACTGTAGGCCCTCGGGAACATAGAGAAATCTTGGTGTAATTGAACTTTTCATAAATTTTCATACCCCCCAAAATGGCTAAATCTGCCAATATCTCCTAAACTACAATAGCCAGGAATACGCCGATAGGCTCATTCGACGTAACTTTTGAATTGCTACACTCTGGTAGCGGAGTTGTAACTGTAGGCCCTCGGGAACATAGAGAAATCTTGGTGTAATTGAACTTTTCATAAATTTTCATACCCCCCAAAATGGCTAAATCTGCCAATATCTCCTAAACTACAATAGCCAGGAATACGCCGATAGGCTCATTCGACGTAACTTTTGAATTGCTACACTCTGGTAGCGGAGTTGTAACTGTAGGCCCTCGGGAACATAGAGAAATCTTGGTGTTATTGAACTTTTCATAAATTTTCATACCCCCCAAAATGGCTAAATCTGCCAATATCTCCTAAACTACAATAGCCAGGAATACGCCGATAGGCTCATTCGACGTAACTTTTGAATTGCTACACTCTGGTAGCGGAGTTGTAACTGTAGGCCCTCGGGAACATAGAGAAATCTTGGTGTAATTGAACTTTTTATAAATTTTCATACCCCCCAAAATGGCTAAATCTGCCAATATCTCCTAAACTACAATAGCCAAGAATACGCCGATAGGCTCATTCGACGTAACTTTTGAATTGCTACACTCTGGTAGCGGAGTTGTAACTGTAGGCCCTCGGGAACATAGAGAAATCTTGGTGTAATTGAACTTTTCATGAATTTTCATACCCCCCAAAATGGCTAAATCTGCCAATATCTCCTAAACTACAATAGCCAGGAATACGCCGATAGGCTCATTCGACGTAACTTTTGAATTGCTACACTCTGGTAGCGGAGTTGTAACTGTAGGCCCTCGGGAACATAGAGAAATCTTGGTGTAATTGAACTTTTCATAAATTTTCATACCCCCCAAAAGGGCTATATCTGCCAATATCTCCTAAACTACAATAGCCAGGAATACGCCGATAGGCTCATTCGACGTAACTTTTGAATTGCTACACTCTGGTAGTGGAGTTGTAACTGTAGGCCCTCGGGAACATAGAGAAATCTTGGTGTAATTGAACTTTTCATAAATTTTCATACCCCCCAAAATGGCTAAATCTGCCAATATCTCCTAAACTACAATAGCCAGGAATACGCCGATAGGCTCATTCGACGTAACTTTTGAATTGCTACACTCTGGTAGCGGAGTTGTAACTGTAGGCCCTCGGGAACATAGAGAAATCTTGGTGTAATTGAACTTTCCATAAATTTTCATACCCCCCAAAATGGCTAAATCTGCCAATATCTCCTAAACTACAATAGCCAGGAATACGCCGATAGGCTCATTCGACGTAACTTTTGAATTGCTACACTCTGGTAGCGGAGTTGTAACTGTAGGCCCCGGGAACATAGAGAAATCTTGGTGTAATTGAACTTTTCATAAATTTTCATACCCCCCAAAAGGGCTAAATCTGCCAATATCTCCTAAACTACAATAGCCAGGAATACGCCGATAGGCTCATTCGACGTAACTTTTGAATTGCTACACTCTGGTAGCGGAGTTGTAACTGTAGGCCCTCGGGAACATAGAGAAATCTTGGTGTAATTGAACATTTCATAAATTTTCATACCCCCCAAAATGGCTAAATCTGCCAATATCTCCTAAACTACAATAGCCAGGAATACGCCGATAGGCTCATTCGACGTAACTTTTGAATTGCTACACTCTGGTAGCGGAGTTGTAACTGTAGGTCCTCGAGAACATAGAGAAATCTTGGTGTAATTGAACTTTTCATAAATTTTCATACCCCCCAAAATGGCTTAATCTGCCAATATCTCCTAAACTACAATAGCCAGGAATACGCCGATAGGCTCATTCGACGTAACTTTTGAATTGCTACACTCTGGTAGCGGAGTTGTAACTGTAGGCCCTCGGGAACATGGAGAAATCTTGGTGTAATTGAACTTTTCATAAATTTTCATACCCCCCAAAATGGCTAAATCTGCCAATATCTCCTAAACTACAATAGCCAGGAATACGCCGATAGGCTCATTCGACGTAACTTTTGAATTGCTACACTCTGGTAGCGGAGTTTTAACTGTAGGCCCTCGGGAACATAGAGAAATCTTGGTGTAATTGAACTTTTCATAAATTTTCATACCCCCCAAAATGGCTAAATCTGCCAATATCTCCTAAACTACAATAGCCAGGAATACGCCGATAGGCTCATTCGACGTAACTTTTGAATTGCGACACTCTGGTAGCGGAGTTGTAACTGTAGGCCCTCGGGAACATAGAGAAATCTTGGTGTAATTGAACTTTTCATAAATTTTCATACCCCCCAAAATGGCTAAATCTGCCAATATCTCCTAAACTACAATAGCCAGGAATACGCCGATAGGCTCATTCGACGTAACTTTTGAATTGCTACACTCTGGTAGCGGAGTTGTAACTGTAGGCCCTCGGGAACATAGAGAAATCTTGGTGTAATTGAACTTTTCATAAATTTTCATACCCCCCAAAATGGCTAAATCTGCCAATATCTCCTAAACTACAATAGCCAGGAATACGCCGATAGGCTCATTCGACGTAACTTTTGAATTGCTACACTCTGGTAGCGGAGTTGTAACTGTAGGCCCTCGGGAACATAGAGAAATCTTGGTGTTATTGAACTTTTCATAAATTTTCATACCCCCCAAAATGGCTAAATCTGCCAATATCTCCTAAACTACAATAGCCAGGAATACGCCGATAGGCTCATTCGACGTAACTTTTGAATTGCTACACTCTGGTAGCGGAGTTGTAACTTTAGGCCCTCGGGAACATAGAGAAATCTTGGTGTAATTGAACTTTTTATAAATTTTCATACCCCCCAAAATGGCTAAATCTGCCAATATCTCCTAAACTACAATAGCCAAGAATACGCCGATAGGCTCATTCGACGTAACTTTCAAATTGCTACACTCTGGTAGCGGAGTTGTAACTGTAGGCCCTCGGGAACATAGAGAAATCTTGGTGTAATTGAACTTTTCATAAATTTTCATACCCCCCAAAATGGCTAAATCTGCCAATATCTCCTAAACTACAATAGCCAGGAATACGCCGATAGGCTCATTCGACGTAACTTTTGAATTGCTACACTCTGGTAGCGGAGTTGTAACTGTAGGCCCTCGGGAACACAGAGAAATCTTGGTGTAATTGAACTTTTCATAAATTTTCATACCCCCCAAAAGGGCTAAATCTGCCAATATCTCCTAAACTACAATAGCCAGGAATACGCCGATAGGCTCATTCGACGTAACTTTTGAATTGCTACACTCTGGTAGCGGAGTTGTAACTGTAGGCCCTCGGGAACATAGAGAAATCTTGGTGTAATTGAACTTTTCATAAATTTTCATACCCCCCAAAATGGCTAAATCTGCCAATATCTCCTAAACTACAATAGCCAGGAATACGCCGATAGGCTCATTCGACGTAACTTTTGAATTGCTACACTCTGGTAGCGGAGTTGTAACTGTAGGCCCTCGGGAACATAGAGAAATCTTGGTGTAATTGAACTTTTCATAAATTTTCATACCCCCCAAAATGGCTAAATCTGCCAATATCTCCTAAACTACGATAGCCAGGAATACGCCGATAGGCTCATTCGACGTAACTTTTGAATTGCTACACTCTGGTAGCGGAGTTGTAACTGTAGGCCCTCGGGAACATAGAGAAATCTTGGTGTAATTGAACTTTTCATAAATTTTCATACCCCCCAAAATGGCTAAATCTGCCAATATCTCCTAAACTACAATAGCCAGGAATACGCCGATAGGCTCATTCGACGTAACTTTTGAATTGCTACACTCTGGTAGCGGAGTTGTAACTGTAGGCTCTCGGGAACATAGAGAAATCTTGGTGTAATTGAACTTTTCATAAATTTTCATACCCCCCAAAATGGCTAAATTTGCCAATATCTCCTAAACTACAATAGCCAGGAACACGCCGATAGGCTCATTCGACGAAACTTTTGAATTGCTACACTCTGGTAGCGGAGTTGTAACTGTAGGCCCTCGGGAACATAGAGAAATCTTGGTGTAATTGAACTTTTCATAAATTTTCATACCCCCCAAAATGGCTAAATCTGCCAATATCTCCTAAACTACAATAGCCAGGAATACGCCGATAGGCTCATTCGACGTAACTTTTGAATTGCTACACTCTGGTAGCGGAGTTGTAACTGTAGGCCCTCGGGAACATAGAGAAATCTTGGTGTAATTGAACTTTTCATAAATTTTCATACCCCCCAAAATGGCTAAATCTGCCAATATCTCCTAAACTACAATAGCCAGGAATACGCCGATAGGCTCATTCGACGTAACTTTTGAATTGCTACACTCTGGTAGCGGAGTTGTAACTGTAGGCCCTCGGGAACATAGAGAAATCTTGGTGTAATTGAACTTTTCATAAATTTTCATACCCCCCAAAATGGCTAAATCTGCCAATATCTCCTAAACTACAATAGCCAGGAATACGCCGATAGGCTCATTCGACGTAACTTTTGAATTGCTACACTCTGGTAGCGGAGTTGTAACTGTAGGCCCTCGGGAACATAGAGAAATCTTGGTGTAATTGAACTTTTCATAAATTTTCATACCCCCCAAAAGGGCTAAATCTGCCAATATCTCCTAAACTACAATAGCCAGGAATACGCCGATAGGCTCATTCGACGTAACTTTTGAATTGCTACACTCTGGTAGCGGAGTTGTAACTGTAGGCCCTCGGGAACATAGAGAAATCTTGGTGTAATTGAACATTTCATAAATTTTCATACCCCCCAAAATGGCTAAATCTGCCAGTATCTCCTAAACTACAATAGCCAGGAATACGCCGATAGGCTCATTCGACGTAACTTTTGAATTGCTACACTCTGGTAGCGGAGTTGTAACTGTAGTTCCTCGAGAACATAGAGAAATCTTGGTGTAATTGAACTTTTCATAAATTTTCATACCCCCCACAATGGCTTAATCTGCCAATATCTCCTAAACTACAATAGCCAGGAATACGCCGATAGGCTCATTCGACGTAACTTTTGAATTGCTACACTCTGGTAGCGGAGTTGTAACTGTAGGCCCTCGGGAACATAGAGAAATCTTGGTGTAATTGAACTTTTCATAAATTTTCATACCCCCCAAAATGGCTAAATCTGCCAATATCTCCTAAACTACAATAGCCAGGAATACGCCGATAGGCTCATTCGACGTAACTTTTGAATTGCTACACTCTGGTAGCGGAGTTTTAACTGTAGGCCCTCAGGAACATAGAGAAATCTTGGTGTAATTGAACTTTTCATAAATTTTCATACCCCCCAAAATGGCTAAATCTGCCAATATCTCCTAAACTACAATAGCCAGGAATACGCCGATAGGCTCATTCGACGTAACTTTTGAATTGCTACACTCTGGTAGCGGAGTTGTAACTGTAGGCCCTCGGGAACATAGAGAAATCTTGGTGTAATTGAACTTTTCATAAATTTTCATACCCCCCAAAATGGCTAAATCTGCCAATATCTCCTAAACTACAATAGCCAGGAATACGCCGATAGGCTCATTCGACGTAACGTTTGAATTGCTACACTCTGGTAGCGGAGTTGTAACTGTAGGCCCTCGGGAACATAGAGAAATCTTGGTGTAATTGAACTTTTCATAAATTTTCATACCCCCCAAAATGGCTAAATCTGCCAATATCTCCTAAACTACAATAGCCAGGAATACGCCGATAGGCTCATTCGACGTAACTTTTGAATTGCTACACTCTGGTAGCGGAGTTGTAACTGTAGGCCCTCGGGAACATAGAGAAATCTTGGTGTTATTGAACTTTTCATAAATTTTCATACCCCCCAAAATGGCTAAATCTGCCAATATCTCCTAAACTACAATAGCCAGGAATACGCCGATAGGCTCATTCGACGTAACTTTTGAATTGCTACACTCTGGTAGCGGAGTTGTAACTTTAGGCCCTCGGGAACATAGAGAAATCTTGGTGTAATTGAACTTTTTATAAATTTTCATACCCCCCAAAATGGCTAAATCTGCCAATATCTCCTAAACTACAATAGCCAAGAATACGCCGATAGGCTCATTCGATGTAACTTTTAAATTGCTACACTCTAGTAGCGGAGTTGTAACTGTAGGCCCTCGGGAACATAGAGAAATCTTGGTGTAATTGAACTTTTCATAAATTTTCATACCCCCCAAAATGGCTAAATCTGCCAATATCTCCTAAACTACAATAGCCAGGAATACGCCGATAGGCTCATTCGACGTAACTTTTGAATTGCTACACTCTGGTAGCAGAGTTGTAACTGTAGGCCCTCGGGAACATAGAGAAATCTTGGTGTAATTGAACTTTTCATAAATTTTCATACCCCCCAAAAGGGCTAAATCTGCCAATATCTCCTAAACTACAATAGCCAGGAATACGCCGATAGGCTCATTCGACGTAACTTTTGAATGGCTACACTCTGGTAGCGGAGTTGTAACTGTAGGCCCTCGGGAACATAGAGAAATCTTGGTGTAATTGAACTTTTCATAAATTTTCATACCCCCCAAAATCGCTAAATCTGCCAATATCTCCTAAACTACAATAGCCAGGAATATGCCGATAGGCTCATTCGACGTAACTTTTGAATTGCTACACTCTGGTAGCGGAGTTTTAACTGTAGGCCCTCGGGAACATAGAGAAATCTTGGTGTAATTGAACTTTTCATAAATTTTCATACCCCCCAAAATGGCTAAATCTGCCAATATCTCCTAAACTACAATAGCCAGGAATACGCCGATAGGCTCATTCGACGTAACTTTTGAATTGCTACACTCTGGTAGCGGAGTTGTAACTGTAGGCCCTCGGGAACATAGAGAAATCTTGGTGTAATTGAACTTTTCATAAATTTTCATACCCCCCAAAATGGCGAAATCTGCCAATATCTCCTAAACTACAATAGCCAGGAATACGCCGATAGGCTCATTCGACGTAACTTTTGAATTGCTACACTCTGGTAGCGGAGTTGTAACTGTAGGCCCTCGGGAACATAGAGAAATCTTGGTGTAATTGAACTTTTCATAAATTTTCATACCCCCCAAAATGGCTAAATCTGCCAATATCTCCTAAACTACAATAGCCAGGAATACGCCGATAGGCTCATTCGACGTAACTTTTGAATTGCTACACTCTGGTAGCGGAGTTGTAACTGTAGGCCCTCGGGAACATAGAGAAATCTTGGTGTTATTGAACTTTTCATAAATTTTCATACCCCCCAAAATGGCTAAATCTGCCAATA
This sequence comes from Botryllus schlosseri, assembly GCF_051294905.1. Classification (NCBI taxonomy): domain Eukaryota; kingdom Metazoa; phylum Chordata; class Ascidiacea; order Stolidobranchia; family Styelidae; genus Botryllus; species Botryllus schlosseri. The sequence continues at coordinate 3,553 of NW_027648670.1, read as the reverse complement.
TCTCCTAAACTACAATAGCCAGGAATACGCCGATAGGCTCATTCGACGTAACTTTTGAATTGCTACACTCTGGTAGCGGAGTTGTAACTTTAGGCCCTCGGGAACATAGAGAAATCTTGGTGTCATTGAACTTTTTATAAATTTTCATACCCCCCAAAATGGCTAAATCTGCCAATATCTCCTAAACTACAATAGCCAAGAATACGCCGATAGGCTCATTCGACGTAACTTTTAAATTGCTACACTCTGGTAGCGGAGTTGTAACTGTAGGCCCTCGGGAACATAGAGAAATCTTGGTGTAATTGAACTTTTCATAAATTTTCATACCCCCCAAAATGGCTAAATCTGCCAATATCTCCTAAACTACAATAGCCAGGAATACGCCGATAGGCTCATTCGACGTAACTTTTGAATTGCTACACTCTGGTAGCGGAGTTGTAACTGTAGGCCCTCGGGAACATAGAGAAATCTTGGTGTAATTGAACTTTTCATAAATTTTCATACCCCCCAAAAGGGCTAAATCTGCCAATATCTCCTAAACTACAATAGCCAGGAATACGCCGATAGGCTCATTCGACGTAACTTTTGAATGGCTACACTCTGGTAGCGGAGTTGTAACTGTAGGCCCTCGGGAACATAGAGAAATCTTGGTGTAATTGAACTTTTCATAAATTTTCATACCCCCCAAAATGGCTAAATCTGCCAATATCTCCTAAACTACAATAGCCAGGAATACGCCGATAGGCTCATTCGACGTAACTTTTGAATTGCTACACTCTGGTAGCGGAGTTGTAACTGTAGGCCCTCGGGAACATAGAGAAATCTTGGTGTAATTGAACTTTTCATAAATTTTCATACCCCCCAAAATGGCTAAATCTGCCAATATCTCCTAAACTACAATAGCCAGGAATACGCCGATAGGCTCATTCGACGTAACTTTTGAATTGCTACACTCTGGTAGCGGAGTTGTAACTGTAGGCCCTCGGGAACATAGAGAAATCTTGGTGTAATTGAACTTTTCATAAATTTTCATACCCCCCAAAATGGCTAAATCTGCCAATATCTCCTAAACTACAATAGCCAAGAATACGCCGATAGGCTCATTCGACGTAACTTTTGAATTGCTACACTCTGGTAGCGGAGTTGTAACTGTAGGCCCTCGGGAACATAGAGAAATCTTGGTGTAATTGAACTTTTCATAAATTTTCATACCCCCCAAAATGGCTAAATCTGCCAATATCTCCTAAACTACAATAGCCAGGAATACGCCGATAGGCTCATTCGACGTAACTTTTGAATTGCTACACTCTGGTAGCGGAGTTGTAACTGTAGGCCCTCGGGAACATAGAGAAATCTTGGTGTAATTGAACTTTTCATAAATTTTCATACCCCCCAAAAGGGCTAAATCTGCCAATATCTCCTAAACTACAATAGCCAGGAATACGCCGATAGGCTCATTCGACGTAACTTTTGAATTGCTACACTCTGGTAGCGGAGTTGTAACTGTAGGCCCTCGGGAACATAGAGAAATCTTGGTGTAATTGAACATTTCATAAATTTTCATACCCCCCAAAATGGCTAAATCTGCCAGTATCTCCTAAACTACAATAGCCAGGAATACGCCGATAGGCTCATTCGACGTAACTTATGAATTGCTACACTCTGGTAGCGGAGTTGTAACTGTAGGTCCTCGAGAACATAGAGAAATCTTGGTGTAATTGAACTTTTCATAAATTTTCATAACCCCCACAATGGCTTAATCTGCCAATATCTCCTAAACTACAATAGCCAGGAATACGCCGATAGGCTCATTCGACGTAACTTTTGAATTGCTACACTCTGGTAGCGGAGTTGTAACTGTAGGCCCTCGGGAACATAGAGAAATCTTGGTGTAATTGAACTTTTCATAAATTTTCATACCCCCCAAAATGGCTAAATCTGCCAATATCTCCTAAACTACAATAGCCAGGAATACGCCGATAGGCTCATTCGACGTAACTTTTGAATTGCTACACTCTGGTAGCGGAGTTTTAACTGTAGGCCCTCGGGAACATAGAGAAATCTTGGTGTAATTGAACTTTTCATAAATTTTCATACCCCCCAAAATGGCTAAATCTGCCAATATCTCCTAAACTACCATAGCCAGGAATACGCCGATAGGCTCATTCGACGTAACTTTTGAATTGCTACATCTGGTAGCGGAGTTGTAACTGTAGGCCCTCGGGAACATAGAGAAATCTTGGTGTAATTGAACTTTTCATAAATTTTCATACCCCCCAAAATGGCTAAATCTGCCAATATCTCCTAAACTACAATAGCCAGGAATACGCCGATAGGCTCATTCGACGTAACGTTTGAATTGCTACACTCTGGTAGCGGAGTTGTAACTGTAGGCCCTCGGGAACATAGAGAAATCTTGGTGTAATTGAACTTTTCATAAATTTTCATACCCCCCAAAAGGGCTAAATCTGCCAATATCTCCTAAACTACAATAGCCAGGAATACGCCGATAGGCTCATTCGACGTAACTTTTGAATGGCTACACTCTGGTAGCGGAGTTGTAACTGTAGGCCCTCGGGAACATAGAGAAATCTTGGTGTAATTGAACTTTTCATAAATTTTCATACCCCCCAAAATGGCTAAATCTGCCAATATCTCCTAAACTACAATAGCCAGGAATACGCCGATAGGCTCATTCGACGTAACTTTTGAATTGCTACACTCTGGTAGCGGAGTTTTAACTGTAGGCCCTCGGGAACATAGAGAAATCTTGGTGTAATTGAACTTTTCATAAATTTTCATACCCCCCAAAATGGCTAAATCTGCCAATATCTCCTAAACTACAATAGCCAGGAATACGCCGATAGGCTCATTCGACGTAACTTTTGAATTGCTACACTCTGGTAGCGGAGTTGTAACTGTAGGCCCTCGGGAACATAGAGAAATCTTGGTGTAATTGAACTTTTCATAAATTTTCATACCCCCCAAAATGGCGAAATCTGCCAATATCTCCTAAACTACAATAGCCAGGAATACGCCGATAGGCTCATTCGACGTAACTTTTGAATTGCTACACTCTGGTAGCGGAGTTGTAACTGTAGGCCCTCGGGAACATAGAGAAATCTTGGTGTAATTGAACTTTTCATAAATTTTCATACCCCCCAAAATGGCTAAATCTGCCAATATCTCCTAAACTACAATAGCCAGGAATACGCCGATAGGCTCATTCGACGTAACTTTTGAATTGCTACACTCTGGTAGCGGAGTTGTAACTGTAGGCCCTCGGGAACATAGAGAAATCTTGGTGTTATTGAACTTTTCATAAATTTTCATACCCCCCAAAATGGCTAAATCTGCCAATATCTCCTAAACTACAATAGCCAGGAATACGCCGATAGGCTCATTCGACGTAACTTTTGAATTGCTACACTCTGGTAGCGGAGTTGTAACTTTAGGCCCTCGGGAACATAGAGAAATCTTGGTGTAATTGAACTTTTTATAAATTTTCATACCCCCCAAAATGGCTAAATCTGCCAATATCTCCTAAACTACA
>NW_027648669.1:45218-69206 GCF_051294905.1 Botryllus schlosseri | reverse complement strand
GTGTCGGCGCAGAAAACCCCAGTTGTGATCCTTCGACGATCTTTTCTTTTCATAGATTGGCGTTCGCAGATAGTAAGGAGGTAATCGATGTGTTCGTCTTCAGACTCTCCCCCGTCCACTGAAATTGCCAAGAAATGACGCTGAGCCCCAGAAGACCAGTTGGTGCCTCCATTTGATTATAGTGTAGCTTCATGGCGCTTGCCATGCAAGTGTTCCACACTTGGTTCGATTTACTTCACAGAGCTCAACCCCATCTCCTGGCTTTTCCACATTTTTCCACACCCCTTATACAACCCGGTTTTGTCGACGTTGATTGAAGCATTGGTTGTAGATTGATCGAACGAAGCAGTGACCTTGGAAGGTCCAGCGGCTCAAACTATTCATACAATAGACAAGCCCCTTGGCTTAACACAACCAACATACTCCAATAATTATCATGCAGGCAGCAATGACGTATCTATGCCAAACTCGGTTAAGTTAGCACACGGAACATACGTCAATCACAACACGAGTCAAGATTTAACCTATTCATATTCATGCACGATTAATAACAGTTCAATACTCTAAGGTGTGTTTACACCATAAATGTGACGGTATTTCCTGCCGACAATATACATGCATATAATATACAAGAAATATGCCAATCGATGCCACAAAAAAACAATACCACACAGAGTTCAAGTTGACCAATTTGCCGACCACCTTGTTTATAAGAGTTCCCCAATCTTCCAGATGCAGATATCAAACCGCAATTAGTCCAGGAACCGACCCCTTGTTTGAGTCGTTACTACTTAGGGTCATCAAATAGCCTACTTGCGTGCTGTCGATTCGGAGATCGGGCATTCCAAGTCCAACAGAACGCGGGGTTTGTTGAGGGTTCGTTGTAACGATATTCCGAATGCAATACCTCTATGTTCTTGGCTCTTTCCATTTTAGCCCATCGGCTTTATGGAGCGATTCCAGCAAATTTAATCGAGCTTCTTCATTTATGTATACATTGCAATTTCGGTTAGCAGTCGCTCCCATTTCATCGCACTGCTTTATTTCTGTATACTTTGCAACTGCGGCAAGCAGCCGACCCAATCAATAGCATGTCAAGATTTTTCAGAGGGACATCGGAACATCACCCTTCAATCTCAAAATACGTCAAACCCTTCCACAATGCCTCCGTCAATGTCCGGTTTTCTGGATATAGTCTGCTACTGGATGCTTCGTTTGGGGCTCTGTTTCAGACTGGCGGATTTACTTGGCATAGAGTCACAAGTTCGCCGAAACTAGCGGACGCACCGATGTCGTTTTTATATGCAATAATTGGATACTACAACTGAGTGTACAATTCATGTGGACATCATACATGGCATAGATATGCATACATATATCAGTCATACTTCGGCTCACTGTAAAAGCTCGCATACATGAAAAAATGGTGGCGCCATTTTTGGTTAAGCAAACTGATGGTATAGCTAACACTTAACATGCATACGATACAGTCCCAGATAAGCACAAAATGATACCATCTCACTTATAATAGTCATATGTGAACCAATATCCTAATTGTAATCATGCTATATTCCTTAATTTCCAGTATTGGTGTGCTTAAGCTTTTTTATTCATTCGTATATATCGTGCTTCATAGGCAATAGACTAGGCTTATCGCGAATTTCGAACTCACATATGCTCCAATGCCTTACCCCGAGAGGTCTTTAAATACCCATGTTTCTATTGTCCTATGGTCCATTACACATCAAATTTTCAAACTTTTGTCCCGTTGGGGTGAAGGGTCCTGACACTAGTATAGGGGCGGGGTCAGTTATGACGCCTTATTAATACCTACAGTTGTAGTACTCGCTGTTAAATTACTGCAGTAACAACCAACTATTCTCATATTAAATGTTCATAACTTATACCTATATCTAAGACATGTTAGCGTCATCTTAAAGCAATATGATGGTAGATGTCAAAGATTAGGTAAATGCAGTACTTGAACAATATAAGAAAGATAGGCGTCACGTTGCAATAATACGTCATAGTAAACCCTCACATGAAAATACCCTTTTGCAGATTGATTTTTGCCAATACAGTAAACTTTCATAGTTCGTACGCGTAATGATTGCAATGCGACAAAATGGCGTTCGTCAGGCGCATTCACTTCGTAAAGTGAATACGCGGACAAAGCGGGTTTGAGGCTAGTGTCATATTCCATCATCGACACATCAGTTTCGAAAAACGAATGTGTGGATAAGTTCAACCATGGGTTACTTTCCTAAGGTCTTTATATTAGCAGTACTGGCCTGAAGTATTCCTAATGTTATAGGCCTAGTAATTCCGGTTGTATAATATTTCTGTATTAATCCTAGTTAGTGACCAAGGTATCGATGTTTATTAATCACAATAGTAGCCCTAAACTTTTGGAATATTAATCGATCTTCTCCAAGGTCTAGCACCAAAGGTATCGAATTAGCAATTTGAAATCCGCTGATATTGTTGTTTGCGATTTGCGATGTTTGCGATAGATAGCCGGCAACTATACTGGCGCTTCAGCGCTAGGTCGTAAAATCAACACAAGGCCCCGATATGCATCACAACACAAAACGGACACAGTAGCCAACGAACTGGCTCGCTGCTCCGTGACCATTTACAGCGTCTCCACATGGGCATTGATGTCCTGATCAGAATGGTATTGAGTGTATTGACCTTGCCGAAATAGTAGCGCTTGTGACGTTCAGATATAGGTAAATATATTTTCATTTCGAGTCATACCCAGACAACTTTAGAAAATTTTCAGCTTTTCCGAATTTGGTGAGATTTAGAGCTACACAGCTTTTCCAAATTATGTTAAAATTAGAATTAGAGCTACGCAGCTTTTTCAAATTATGTTAAAATTAGAATTAGAGCTACGCAGCTTTTTCAAATTATGTTAAAATTAGAATTAGAGCTACGCAGCTTTTTCAAATTATGTTAAAATTAGAATTAGAGCTACGCAGCTTTTTCAAATTATGTTAAAATTAGAATTAGAGCTACGCAGCTTTTTCCAAATTAGATTAGAATTATATTACTGGCATTTCGCTCTAATTCCGTGAGATTAGACGACTAGAATTATTTAGTTGTCCAAGCCTGGTTCGAGTCGCCTGCTTGCAGTACCAATAATAAATCCAATTTGACTTTGTCCTTGTTATTACTTAATGCGACAAGTGGGTATATTTCTGAAGCTATTCTTGAGTTAGTGCGTTTCATCTTACGTCAGCGAGGTAAATTGTCCTCAAAAACACTAAACAAGAATGCTCTAAAATGCTGACAAAACCATGGAATATCTAGGTACAAAGGCACCCGCCTTATTGTCGGCATAAATATGCACAGCGAACGGCACATATTTATTGACGCACTGCGATACCACACATTTACAACGCCGCAACATACCCTACGGAAACTTTATCGCTGCTAGTGATTATTTTTCATCCTCACTAATTCTTGGTCCTAGTTCGGCCCATGTAAGCTTACACGAAATAATAGAGTGTTTTTCGGCAAATTCAAATCTTGACTGTGGGTGTCCGATTCCATTGACAAATCCAAGTCGCTTCGACATCTTCCTGTCTATTCATTGTATCGCATTTTTTGTGGTGTATTGAACTGATAAAATTGCTAATAACCAATGATGACTGGAGTCAGGCTCACTTTCAACTAGACACTTTCATCGCGCCAAATCTGTCGCAGCCAATTACTACACGCGGCAGGATAGTTAGTACGACTGCCCTGGATCGCAGTTTCGTGGTGTTTTGAAATGATGAAAATATTATTAAAACTGATTGACTAAACGCGGCATAAGCACTCGTCATTTCCTGCTTTTATATCTCTAGACATTAGTATCTCTGGACTTTAATTAAACTATACTAACTGTCCTACTCAAATTTTCGCGTAAATGAATTACATACTTTTCGTATTGATTATTCGAGCGGGTTTCCGCAGACATGGATCAATACCATCAAGCATGATCCGTTTTGAATACTATCGATAAAATGTGTTAATATGGTGTAGCCTTCTTTGTTTCATCCATGGCAACTAGGACTATATACCGCGCATGTCTGAGAACAAACGGCAATATTTGTAAAGGATTTCATATGTCATCACCCATTCGAATTACAACAGAATATGACTGATATCCAGAGGTGGTCAGTCACGAAGTACATCTACTTTTTGGAAGTACTCAAGTAGTTTTCCTCTACTTCTAGTACTTATTCAGGTAGATCTGATTTTCTCTACTTCTACTTCTAGTAGTTTTAGGTGGCTTATTGAAGAAGTACTTCTACTTGTACTTGAGTAGATTTTTCCGTCGCTACTCCTACTTCTACTTGAGTAGCTTTCTTGACTACTTTGACCACCTCTGCTGATATCATCCACAAGTCAGTTTTTCTTTTCTTTAGCAATTGTCATACAATTCGGACCCTCTCTGTCTTTCAGCGTTCCCTTTCTTTGAATTCAAATCGACTAGCACTTTTTATACAGTTGCACTGTGTTCCAGAATAGCTATAACCATAAACTCTTGTGACCTCAGAACAGTGTGGAGATCAAACCACTACCTTCGAGTCACGAGTCACCTTGAGACATTACACATTTCGACCCGAGCCCAGCCAAGTACCGTCAAGTCATCATTCAAGTCAAATTGAATTTTCGAAGTATGCATGATTGCATGATGATGCAAAGTCACTACACTTTGCCAACTGGGTGTAGGACAAATTAATTGGTCATTTATCTTGAATCAAATACTGAATAAACTTAAATTTACATACGCTCTGATCTTCGATGACGTAACCTCGGTGCAACAATGCCAGCCTCGTCCGTGCGTAGATGCGGTCTGTCTATAAGCTTCAATTCCTCCGCTTCGTGTTGGAGTCCGAATTGGACTGGATAGATGGTGATTCGAGGCTGCTTATATGCATTTCTGTTTCAAAAACAAACAAGGTCTTCCCTGCCAAGAGCTGGCTATAAGTTTCGGGCCCAGTTCGTGATGAGTTATTTTCTTTTTAATCTTTTTATGAATCACAGTTCGTGCTCCAGCCGCGGCCATTAACTAATTGTTTTCGGCTCTATCAGCTACCAAAATGGCACAGCTTCGTGTGCGAGTTAATCTCCCTCATCATTATAAATGACCCATTATAACGACTTCGTGCACGAGCAGAAATGACTAAGTGTCACGATTCGGCCTCGGCTCCTTATTTGGATAGAAACATCGGTCGCCCTTTTTGATTTTGTGCCAACCCAATACATTGCAGTACCTCGCTCGCTGCAATCACCTTTCCCCCACTCAGAGAAATACATTACCTTTGGGTTGTCAGTCCTTTTACAAGCTTACTCAGCAACCCACACACAACAACGTCTAACAACAAGAATCCTTCAATTCGGGTTTTCATGCGAAGCCTAGCTTGAACTCCGGGATCCTAGTATTTTTAGGCGTCAGAGGCATACCCTGTACGACCTTAGCTTGGCTGGCCCATAATTGGTCGAAGCGACGACCTAGCGCATCACAAATAGCCCCCCTTTTTTATTAAAAGGGCGACTTTTGTTCATATATTTCTTTAGGTCGCCAGCGGGCGCTGTTGTTTCATTATGCGCACACGAAATTCATTCGAGGTTCTCCTAAACTGGATTATAGCATAGAGAGTACCGCACGAATAATTTGTATCTTCTTTGTACGGGCGAAACCAGAATACATATATTCTTGCGCGCTGTGTCAAATACATGCGACATCATATGCCAACGATTGTTAACACACGGCGTTGATCACCCGAATTTAGTGCGAGTTTAGAATCCCGGACTATTGTTGATTTTCCTGAGGTGAATTTATTGAAATTCAACGTCGAGTTAACTTTATGTTTTCTTTCACCGAATAGTTGCAAAATTGCGGAGTTTTAAAAGGGTCAAAATACAACTACAGGTCACATTACTTTGGTATGGATACAGTATCACGTCAGATATATCTTCGCTTGTATATTTATATCGGCCGCACGAGATACGTAGCTGGGTGTTTACCTTAGATGGATTGTTCTCGAGTTTCATGATCAAAAAGTGGTAGGTTCACGCGGGTTTTCACTACGCGGCCATCCATATGGTAATCATGTTGCATCACCAACCAGCAAGCCAGTGTCGAAAACGTCCGTTCAGCAAAACTACTTGAACTAATTCAGAACTCGCACCGCCGCGAATCTCGCGCCTCATCAGCACCTGACAGCACAACCCAACGCCAAGCACCGCATAATGCACTTCTGCACAGTATTAATTACAGAGCAAACGCTTACCATACTGACCAAGCGATCAATTGTACAAAGCAGATGAGAATTAACATCCATCATGCGGTATATACGGGAGAGCACAGATAATAACGCGCGAATGATCAGGCTATTATTGTATCTCCCTTATAAAAATGAAATCATAATTCACATTTTCCTACGCGCTTTGTTAAACAACCTCGACAACGTACGCTCATAATAGCCAGCACACGGCGTTTTCACCTGCGTGAATGAAGATTCAAATCGAGTGCCAATCTAGAATCTCGTACAATTGTCGTTTTTTCTCACGCGATTTTATCGAACTCATTTCTACAGCAATTCCAAAATTCATGTATTCCCGTATGTATTGAGACAAAACGCAACTCCAGGTCAGATTACCTCGGTAAATTAAAAGTCGCCCGAACGCCATCATGTGAACTTTGCTGTAACGATAGTTCGTCGCATCCCATTCAAGTTACCATATGGCCTCTATTATGAAATTTGATCCTTGATATCTTCCTGAATTTGCCTCGCCCGTTAAGCATTTAGACGTTAGTTTGAAATATGTGTTTGCCGTGAATTACTAACAGGCGAGTTCAAACTTTGCTTTAATCAAAATGGCCGACGACTTATTCCAACCGTCATTTTTGTTTGTTTCCGCCAAGTATTATTGGTACACGTATTCTAAATTAATACCCTCAAGTTCAGATTACTCTACACTACATTTACACCATTTTCTTTACACTTATACGTCAAATCTTATTGGTATTAAATGCACTTGTTCCATATGAGATCAAGTGTACTTATAAAATTTATGCTTCGTCATATTCATGCTTTTTACTATTCTTTGTCTCATATTCTCTCAAATTACATTCAGTGTTCCTCGTGTAAAGTAGGTATCTACTGCATGTGAACCGATATACTAGCCATAGAAGTATAGTGACTCTAGTCTGCCGTTCTCCAATTCCTCTTGCAGGAAACGGAGAACATGAACGCAGAAACGTCTAGTCGTATGAACTGCAAGAAGCGTATAGCGTTAAAGATGCTGACAGTGACTCCGACGAGAATAGAAATGGTGCCAAGTTTGTAGCTAGAGATTACGCAAGTACGCGTAACAATCCGGACGCTTGCTCTGCAGAAACACCGCCTCTCAAGTAGGCCTATCTTCTGTCGTGTCGTCTTCCCTCTGTCTCGGGACATCTCAAGTTTTTTCTCGGTGAAAAGAGTAGACTTTTCTCAGTGAAAAGAGACTAATGAAATCGTATCACCCTGACTTGGTTAATAAGGCACATCATGCGATAATAGGCGGCAGATATGCTGATATCAAGGTTCTCCATTCGGGTGACATCCTAATCACTAGTAACAACGAAAAGCAAGCAAAGCAGCTCCTTGATTGCACCACACTGAAGGCAGCGTCGACAACCATCCAAATTAAGACATCAAATTTCCAACCCAGGTCGTACGCAAGCCTTGCAGTTATTCCCGGCGTGCCGGTCGAAATAACGGAACAGGAGCTCTTTGACAGTTTCGCAACATGAATGCAATTCATGTAAAAAGGCTAACCAAAAAACGAAGGACGGCATTGTTCCTACAACTGCAGTTCTGTTGTCTTTGAGCATGGTCGCGTTTCCACCGCACGGTTATTTTCACTATCTCTGTTTCAAAACCAGACAATACAATCTACCTCCAACGAGATGCTTCGGTTATTTTCACTATCTCTGTTTCAAAACCAGACAATACAATCCACCTCCAACGAGATGCTTCTAATGCAATGGCCATGTCCCACAGCACTGTCCCGGAACACGTTGCTGCCCTGAACTCGTACGACTAATGCTCCAACAAAAAAATGTGTAAACTGCAACTATGCATACAGCGCTGCATAGCAAGAAGACAAAATCTATGCTCTTGGAGAGGAATATTCAATATCCTTCAACCTTCACACACAAGCCAGGGAAACACTCACTGATCATGAGTCGGTGATCGTAGGTAGACGATCCTGCTTCCAGCGGACCGGCACTACAAGCACACGCACGCACGACTTCGAAGCCACACCCGTTGCGGCTTAGTCATAAGAATATACTAGCCCGTGGTCAGGTTTACAGGCCAACCACCCCACGTCCCAACGACGGTGACTTGCGCCATTTAGGACGACCACCATCAGGGCCTTCTCGAAGTACTGCCAACGCCACAGTCGCAACAGCAACTGGAGGGCTTGCTTGTTTTCACCCCGTAGTCCTCCCAGCTGAAATAGCTGTAAATGCTTGCCAATCTGGCGACAGTGGTGCCGTGCCGTCTTACATATACCGCAAACCACACGAATACAAGCACTATTTGTCAACCTTAACCAGACAACCAGACGGTAGTCTTATTGAAGAGTCCCATCTCGTCCAAAGTATACACCGAAACTAGGGGGAATACCAACTCTTCCGCCGTGATAAGACGGTGTACTCGGCGGTATTGCCACTTTTGTACGAGTATCGCTTAATAAGTCTCTTTCGAACAACGTTTCGTCATCCATTTTTGAGGTACTATTTGTGCAAGTAGGTAACTTGAACATAATGCAACGTTTGCATGCCCCCGGACTCCGAAACTATGGCCAGTGATTAGACCAGTGGTTCCCAACGTGGGCGATATCGCCCCCCAGGGGGCGATTTGGCGGTCTAGGGGGGCGAAAATAACGAAAGGGGCGATAGGGGGGCGAAAACGGACGAAGGGGGCGATAGGGGGCGAAAACAACGAAGGGGGCGATAGGGGGGCGATGGCGCGTTAAAACGGCTTTATTGGACTCGGGACCCTAATTACCGCCCCCCAAACCCACCAATTGGGGGTGGGGGGCCCGAAACCGAAGGAAGCCCAAAATTATTTCGTGAATTAACATGAATGATGGAGTAATTTTAGAAATTCATGCGACTTTTTCAAAAAAATTTCGCGCAGGGGGCGATTTTATATTTTGATGTATCTTCATGTTGGGGTCCCCATCACCCAACAAAAATACGCATGATTTATGGAAATGGGAGACTTCGGCGTCGACCATTACTGCGTTACGACGCACCAAGACATATGAAGTTAGAGTCCATGTAAAAGTGTGCCAGAACGATCAGCAGCGAGAAGACCTTGGCCAAAAAGGAATGCCCTTGTGCTGACCGAAAACTTCGATATATATACAAATATGTTTAATTGTTCATAGGCACCTCAATGGCTGGCGTCGAATGTTCCTGTCCTGGTGACCTTAACCCTACAGGACGAATGCCATCCCGCGAGAAAAAAATATTTGCCAGTAAAGAAATACCAATATGAAATCATGTGCGTCTTTCAGTTTGTTACGGTTTGACGATTTTCATATCTTCTGACATAGCAGATATACGAGGTCACGAAATAGCATCATGTAAAGAAGTCAATATAACAATAATTCCGCCCGAAGATGTTCAATTATTATTTAGAGGTCCTGCCTTTTCCAACATACCACATCGACCATATTGACCGATTCAAACATGAATTCTATGAATTTGTCGCGCTTCGCGCGTTTAGGCGAAATATGGTGACACACCGAACATAGTACAGGAAATAGGGTATAGCTGATATGTAGCGACAAAAAGCCCACTGGCTGATGGGTGTCTAGCGTTTGGTTGTCACCCAATGGGGCCAAAGACCAACGTTTTTTTCGGGGGGGGGGCTGGCGAAGTGCTGTTCTTCGGTTCCCAATATTTGGGGGGGCGATGATCGGTGTGGAGCTTCAAAAGGGGGCGATGAGTTGAAAAAGGTTGGGAACCACTGGATTAGACGGTGTACTCGGGCGGCATAGCAATTTGGTATACGAGCATCGCCTACTGAGCTTCATCGTGATTCAATGAGATCTCAGATGCGTCGATGACGGAAAGATCTTTCATAAGATTGTCGTCGCCTGATTCGTAGATTGCTGTATATAGTTCCATGAGAGCGTAACTGTCTCCGTATTCAGTCTCATCTTGAAGTTGTGAACGAATCGATCGATAAATAATATGTTGCTTCTGTGTTTGATCCGAGACGCTGTGAACGTCGCTAGTGTATTTCATGTAAACGATGCCAGTGACGAATCTTCGAACCACGGACCATCGTTTCTCATGTAGATGTTGGCTATCGAACCGAGAGTACATTTTGAGCTTCATTTCCGAGACAAAACAAGCTGCCAGAAATTCTTGCATGGTTTGATGACAGAAGAAGAATGTAAAGTCGCCTCCTATCAAGTGACGGCCGAGGATGTTGTTGCCAGGAACTTTTGTCATCAAGTCCTGTACTTCGTCCGCGGAAACTCCAACCCGATCCAAATCTGCTTTGTAGAATAACTCGTCTATGACGCTGAGGTATCTCTCTTGCATGCTCGTGTTGTCTTGCTTTGATTTTGTCCATAGTTTCTTATAGAAGGTCTCTACCTCTCGCATGATCTCGTTTGGCTGCGATGTTACGTTGCCTGCGTCTGTCTCTATGGTCGTGAGGGCCTTACTTTCTTTCCTTTGTTTAAGTTTTTGGTAAAAGTATTTGGTAGGTTTTTCATTTTGTTCTAGGTCGATGACTCACAAACTCGACACTTGGTGAATTCGGCCGTGGTAGATCTCGTAGCGGTACCGGTCACCATGATTGGTTACTGGAATGTTTGCCGGTGAACTTGGCACTTTGAGTGGTTGTCAATGTTGTACGGGGGTCAGGGCATGCGTAGATCACACAGTCACGGCGTGATTAGATCACAGATTGCGTAATCGCGGGAAATAACGCGTCGCTTTTCACTTGGGGAACTCGGCCCTTGGAGGAATTGGCACTAGAACTGCATTTAATATGAATGAACAGTATCAAAAAGGAAATTTAAACGTGCCGTGGCTCGCGGTAGATCTCGTAATCTTGGGATCCTTCAACCCTGTTATCGAGACACCCTAACCCCAGAGTGGAATCGTCTCTCCAAAGGCAAAAAATAATTTATTTTGACGTGATCATGCGAAACATTTGTTGATGAGGAACACTGGCTTGTTGTGATCGATAAACGAAGAAGCGCCGCTTGATCTTCCACAGTTTGATTGAAAAAGTTGTAATGTGTACAATGACAAAATCTTATCATCAAATTGTCAAGAAAATTAGTCGAAGTTCTGAAAATTTCAAAAATATCAGCTTGACAGTCTCTAGTAGTTTGATGCAACGAAAATGTTGGGAAATGATGGCTGGAAATGATGGCTCCAAACTGCTTGTATGACTGTCCACCAAATATTAACATTGAGAAAGTTATGGTTTCAACGCTACTAAATTTTCATCGCGCCTTTATTAGGCGCTGAAATTTTGCAAAATGACCAAATGAACATTTGTAAATCCAAAATATTTGATGATGGTTTTAACAAGTACGAATCTCGTGGCATATATCTTGTGGACGAAAACGATGATGGTCCTATATTTTGTAAAGTCGAATACATTTGACTTATTGCCAAGCAAAGGAAAATATTGGGAAAATTAATCGAATCAATATATTTCTCTCGTCATCTGCATTGTTACTGTGTTCGCGAAACTGATCGTTACCATGCTTTTTTGCCGAATGAATTGATCTACCAAAGACCTTTTGATGTTTACTCAATCAATGACTCCGAGTTCATAAGACTTCATCATTGCGTGTGCCTGTCACCTGACAGTGATATATAAACATTTGTTATTCAATCTGTCTCTTTAGATGACAATGAACTTGGTAGCTAAATTATGGGTACATTCCAAGCGGATAAAAGTCGACAATGTTTCTGAGATACGGAGTGCAGTTTATGAAGTCTATAAAGATAAACTGCGTGGTCGTCAATTCTTGATCAAGTATTACGACAAATCAGTTGAAGATTTTATGACCTTGATGAAGACGCAATTATTAAAGACAAAGGTCAAAGGCGGGTGTTGTTTGTTCTCTTTATTGATGTTATTATCCGTGACGATTAGGGTAGGTCTAGTAGGTAGTAGCACGCTCTACAGCTGTAACACCAATGAATTATTCCCCGATTGGACATTATATTCCTTGGGTTCTTAACCAGAGTCCGTATAGACCCCATCAGGGTACGAAGCACCACATCAGGGTGTGCGAGATGAATTGTGGAATTAGGCCTATATGCTGTGGAATATGTTCTTGGCCAATTAATTCAACTGGAAAATAGTCTTCGCGCTGCGTGCGATTTTATGTCAATGCGCTTTCTGATTTAAAAAAAATAGGTAACATCAAAAATTGTGTTGAAAATGGACAGGGGCTACGAGAAATCTCATTGGAAGTACAAGGGGTACGATCGCTAATAAGATTAAGAAGCAATGCTATTACGATGGCTCAATAATGGTTATATTTCAGTTGCTATTGATATGTTCCAATAATAATCGAAGGCAAAATCTAACGCTGATTTAATTTAAAGTTGGCAATGACAATACCAATAGCCTAAACTTATCATGACTTTATCAAAACCAGGATTAGGCTACACCTCTCAAATGTCTGATATCAGATCATTCTTCAATAGATTATAAAATATTCAATATAAAATTGTGGCACGTCACAGGTCCACTAGTTACAATATTATAACCCAACAGTTTTACGATGTCATGATGCAAACTCTCGTATGATGTATATATATAACTCATTAATTAAAAAATTATGCCCGCACAAAAACAATTTTATTCAAATATTTGAAACTGATGTTTTCCGTGTCAAGCGTGAATTTTAGCTGGGTCGGGAGATTTGCTCGTGTGCACCGGGCACTCTGATGAAATTCACAGATGATACGTACGTCGTACATATTGGAAGATCACGCCTGGGACCGCTGAACTATATAATCTATGACACTCTCTTCATTACAGAACTCGTTCCACAACTTCATGTTGAGACCCCTCTGAAAATGCTGCCGCCACTTGGTGCCTCTGCTGACAAGGAAAAAGCATATTCCCTTGGCTTCAGCTCATCGGATGGTGCTGGTTTGTATAATATTATAGTATTATACAATATTATAGATTCTTCATGGGTTATAGTTGCAACATGCATCTTTTAAGATCTATGCTCACAGGAGGATCGTGTCAGTGTGATGTCAGACATTCCTGTTTTGGGGTGCGGCAGTTATGGTCCTGGTAAGAACATAACTTATTATCACCATGTTGAAATATATTGAGAAAAAGTAATTGAATTTTTGTATGCATTTTCTCAATTTTTATTTTTGGCAGTTTTGGCATCTGGCTTTGACCAGGCCTGCCTTAATGTATAGCATAGCTCTGATTTGCCAGATGTTTATGCACAATATCACACATCAGAATATATAGTAAAGGAGTTTCATTCCTTTATTAAGATGTAATGAAGCCATCACCAGCTACCAACACGCCGCTCATCAAACCTACCGTAAGTGAATGGAAGGCGAAACTTCTTGTCAGTGATTCTGGAACATTTGCCTGGTGTGCACATCACCAATGCTGTGAAGACCAAACTCCGTGCAATGCACCACCAAATAAAATCTTTTGAGTAATGACGTCTTGAATTGTTAATAATAAATCCAATGTCATGTCAACATGTGATGAATTATATATGTATGTTGCTGTTTGACGAGGATATGCGTATGCCGTATATAGGATGGGTTGGTACCGGATAGAGGTGTGAAATTACCCACCTCGGGGATAAGGTAGAAAAATACCTACCTGCGAAATAAGGTAGAAAAATACCTACCTGTGAAATAACGTAGAAAATTTTCCTCCTGTTTGTAAGTTAATCCTTGAACCTCCTCTAAAGGAGGGCACAGTTTTTACAGTGCAGGCTCAACAATTTCATGGGGTTGACAGGAAAATTTACCTGTTTAAGTTAAAAATTCAATTGGATCTGCGGAGCCCTATACTTGGTAAAATTGAACCAATTTTGGTGTGCAGCGTTTTTTAGGGCAACCTGACGATTTAAGAGGTGACCGGCTTCAATCGAGGAAAAAAAGTTATTTTTGAACAGCCCTAATGTCCAGTCCACTGCTACGATACCCGCCGCAGAATCCCATGTCACGCCGACACACGAACGTTCGACGAAACTGGTCGCTGCTCGCGACCAACCGGCAATTAGGTAATGACCGACCAATTTTTCGCATATCGAAAATACTTCTCTCTATGACATGGAATCTGAAATTGAAAAATCCAGTGCATTAGATCGCTTTCAACATAACAGGTCGCCAACTTCATGCAATATCAAACCCCAAACACTCGCGTCTTGTATTCTTTCTGGCGGCTTGCATCGAAGACCATACTTTGACAAGACACTCACGACTGCCTCAACGCTAATTGGGTCGAGATTTAAGATGATGATGTCGTCGTAATAATGATCTGTAGCGGCCGATACACGCTCGTCGGAATACAGCACTTTCGAAACGATAGATTTCAGGAGCGCAATTGAGTCCGAATCCCAGTCTCTTGAGCTCGTACGCCCCATCTTCGAATTCGATCATTTGATATCGACTACAATTAGACGACACGCCCACCTGGATTTATGCGTCGCGAAGGTCCACTAGTGCGCAGTTTGCCAGCATCTACCTCCATTTCTCTTGGCAAACGTCTGCCCCACTGCATTCGACAAACTCGTTGAGTTCTCGGAAATCCAAAACTGGTCGAACCTTGTTTTTTTCTTTCTTGAAAGACCGCCATTAGAGGAATCAGTCCCGCGGTTTTTGATCGAGTCTCCACCAACCAGCCGTTGTCAATCCATCGTTTACTTCTGACCTGAACTTCTGAAAAACCGCCGCGTTTGCGATTCTGTACACCGCGAAACGATTCTTGTGCACTGGCGTGCTCTTCCACTCCCACTCAGGCAATCCACATATGTCCGTTGAAACTGAGTGCATAGTTTCTTTTCTGAACGGACAGCTCGCTAGCAGCAGCCCTCTCATCGGGTCTTCTCGTTGATGGGCTCTTCTCGGCCGGTACAAATTCGCACGACGCAGAGTCGTCGCACATATACTTGGACATCCATGATCCAGTACGAATTTGAAATGCTTCAGAACGTCTGTGCCCACGACGAAATCAAGACCAGGAATCAGCGATTTTACCACTACACACCGAACGTCGAGAAGTTTTCCATCTATTTCGATCGGAATTATTGCTTCACCTTCAATTTTCATTCTCCCACCATCAGCCGACAACAATACCTTGCAGGATCTGAAAATTCTCCGACCTTTCACTTAACTCAGGTTTACCAATGATTGAGTACACCCGTACAAAGGATTGAGTACACCCGGCATCAAAAAGTGCCATAATACTTCGACCGCACGCTATAATGGACATTCTAGAAATCAATGCGCTATTCCATCCGATGGGGACGTTTCTGGCGCACACAGATCCCCACCTTCGTTTCCCTGTCGTCGGCCAACCTTTTGCCAGTATCGAGCAATGTGGCCGCTTTCTTTGCAACGAAAACATACAATGGATTTGCAGAATATTCATTAATGAGGTCCACCACACAGAAAACACCGCACTCTTCTTTTTTTACCATAAGAATGGGCAACTGCGCTCATCTCGGCACCATCCAATTCATGATCGGTAGCGAGGGCACGTGCCATCGATAGCACCTCCGTTAATTTTACCTGCTCCACCTTGGCTGTCGCCCTTATCTCAGCAGCCACACGTTTTGGCAACCCCCCGACAAAAGATAATTTCAACAGCTGTTCGTCTTCGTTTTCAACGATGCCCGCCAATTTTGCTAATCGTTTCAAGTCGGCAATGAAAACGTCGACCGACGCCTCTTCAGTCAACACCCTCATCTTGAATCCCCCATATGCCGATAGGGGCATATGCCTTCATAGGGCTTTTTGACAATGCCGCGCTTCCAACACTAATTGCTAGGAATTTTGATTCCACAAACATACACAATAGGAAGCCTAGTGCTACAATAGACTACACGTTTCAAACACTGCTATGCCACCAGTCAAGGTTTCAAGGCTCCCACAACGGGAAGAAAGTATCGACATATCAACAATAATTTTTTCGTCTGATTTTTTGAGTATATATAAGTTCAGTTTACAGACTCTTATCATTGCAATCTACACTCGACTGAGATTCAAACATTCGAATCTTCGCAATCCGTTCCATATACAGCTTCTCTATTTTATTTCGTCGCAAAGGAAAGGCACACACTCGGTGATAACGGTATATTCCTCGTTTGGGGCTTTAAGTCAGTCGTTCCAAATCTTGGGCTCGTTTGCCTTTATTCTGGGGATCTCGAAGGTGTTGGACGTCATCAGCTTCCAAGATAGGCCTTAAGTCTAGACTCAGGGAGACACAGTGATGGTGGTGTATTTGCTAACAGTGAATTTGGCAGAAGATTCATTTCCAGTGACTTGAATATGCCTGTATCTGGATATCTGCCAGGTACAGATTTGCAAGTCCCATATTGTATTGTTGGAGACGCTGCCTTTCCTCTCAGACAGAACTTGATGAGACCCTATCATGGAAAACTTCTCCCATTTGATAAATCTGTTTTCAACTATCGGCTGTCTCGTGCAAGAAGGATAATTGAGAATACATTTGGCATCCTGGTCACACGTTGGAGAGTGTTCCGAAGACCCATAATTGCTTCCCCCGACAAAGCCATCCTAATAACCAAGACAGCATGTTGTTTGCACAATTACCTTCAAATGAAAACGAGCTATGCATCTGCGGATGTTGACCATGAAGATCATGTTGGCAATATTATCCCCGGGAACTGGCGTGCAGAACGGCAGCCCGAGTAAAAATCTGGGTTGAAACGGAATGGGAGGATGGGATCTAACATGACGTCTGCACGGGCATCAGACGTGCGCGATAGATTCAAAGACTATTTTACTTCCAATGCTGGCAGGGTACCCTGGCAAGATGCAATTGTCAACAGAGCCCGTTAGCGGACAATTGCAACCACATGACAGCTCCCCCGTTTCAATTTGCTGTAGTAGAAATATATTTGGCACTGTAAATAGATCGCTTGATTAATTCATTGTCGTTTAAATTTGAGGTCCATTCTGATTAGAGACATGATTTGTTGTTTGCTGGTTGCAATTTTCAAAACGTGAGGAGATGTAGTAGCACTTGTCGAGGATTTTAAATATGGAGTACCTATACGCTCTCACAAGTCAAGTTTGCTGCTGTTGAGGTTCTAGCTGTAGTTTCTAGTTACGTTAAAGTACTGCCTAGTTAGTAGTTAACCCCAAGTCGCATTTGCTTCCTTGTTATGTATTCCTGTTTTTACAAGTTTCAATAATAATTCGAAGCAACGAGAGTACCGTTCCAAAATTGTATTCAGATATCAGAACATGCATTTCAATAATTTAGAAGAAAGACAGTGGTTGTTCATTTGCAAGTTCCGATGTAGCAACCTTAACCTTATCTGCAAGATATCCCATGATAATATGACTTGCAGCTTCGTATGCCGTTACTCTCGGCAAAGATCGGAGTCTCCGCTACCTGTTTCCCCAAATGGGAAAATTCATTTTGCTCGTCATGGGCATTGTGTAGTGCTGCAGTCACCCCAGCAACATTATCCATATTTTTGTGCAACATAGTGGTGATTCTGTCCTGAAAAGAAGAAGATTTAAGTTGATCTGTATTGTATATCAAGAAAAAGCAATCCTGCCCAGTGCCCATACTTGAAATTCACTGCGATCCGAGCGCTTCCGTTTTCTATTGGAAGATGAATGCTGCTGGGGAGAAGTGATACTTGACAGCGGAGTGTTGCACGGCTGTTCACTTCCCCTTTTTGGCACTAAATCTATCAGATCATCACCTGCAAATGAACAACAAGCATATAAAATTGATTCTTCTCTATGGAATAGATCAATTTATGTTGGAATAGATCAATTTATGTATATTAGGGCTGTTATGCTGTCGTGGAACATCATGTCTGGCCATGGTAAACTGAGGAAAAATTAGCCACCATAGGTTTACTGATTAAACTGGTCACCGTACATCAGAGGTCACCAACACGAGACCCGCAGTTACTATGCCCTCACCTATTACTTCGTGTCCATGCTCGGCCGACGGTCGGCCAAAAGGCCATGACGCATGTGTTGTACATGTCGGCCGTGTTTCCATGACAAGGCATAAGTCAACCGTGACTTGGCCGAACAAGGCGCGTGATTGGCGTGAAGCTTTCATGACTCTTGCTTGTCATATGTACGTGTACGCCTACCTACTGCGCTACCACGATCCAAAGAAGGATGTTATTTCGTCTCTTGTTGTTACACATATTTACCAAATTTATGTCACTTTGCCATGCCTATCTGATGTTGCTGCGGCGTATCGGAAACCTGAGAAAGAGTTTCTCCGTTCTGGCCTGTAGACCAACCCGTTGCTTGCACTGCAGCGGCAGAAATGCGCGAATTATGGAAGCAGCTTACGCGATCAGGCCTCAATTGAAATCACAGAGAAGATTTTGGATGCTTAGGCGGTAATTAGCTCTGTCACTACTGGACCAGGGCCGATACTCTATCATTCATTGTGGTATTCAGGTCCAGCGATTGTTGGAACAACATAGTACCATACTTCGATCAGCGCAGTTGGATGGAGCATTTCAGAATGCCAAGGGCAACATTTTATCAATTAGTGACCCTGGTACGCGAAGAAATGAAACCAGGTTTCCGCGTGATAACGGCAAATCTTGATAGCTAAATCTAATTCTTCTCTAACCTTAATATTCAGATGACGGGTGTGTAAGATCACCGATACCAGTCAACAAGCGAATAGCAATTGCATTATTCAAATTAACGTCTGCATGCGAATTTAGGGTGGTTGGAAGCCTTTTCGGAGTTCACAAGACGTCCGTCTCAAGATACTTGCGCGTGTAAGTAACATATTTGGCTCGTCCCAGATTAAGTTGTTTGTATTTCAAGAGTGATGTCACAAAATGTATTGTTACAGATTTTGTCACGCGTTATGCAAGAAAATGGGTCAATGGCAGCAGACTTTGGTGGCTTTTTGCATTTACTGCAGATCGACGGTCCCACTCTCGGTTTGTACTTTCTGCGACATGCCGGGCCAGTCGCTACTTCCTCCGCAGCCCGTCTCTTCCTGTAGGATTGGGTGCGGGCAGGCAGTGGCGATTTTGTAGGGTTGTTGGCGGAGCGAAATGTGGCAGTAGCAGTTGTATTGCGCGGCAAAATGTAAATATACTTCTGCTGGAATGTAGCAGTCGGCAGAGTTGCAGGCTTCTCCTTGGGCGGTGGTACGGTTTCGACGGTTACTGGTTGACTTTGCACCGGAAGCCCTTGTTTGAAAACATCATTTTCCATCCGAGTCTGCTGTTTCTTGTGTGGCAGCCGTGCTCTATACTGCCCCTTACGTCAGTTGTAGTATTATCGCATCGTGCTTTCACTTCCTCTTTGTCCGGACAGACGTATAATAAAGTCTCTGCAGCAGTTGTTGAATCGTGTGTGATCTGTTACAATGGCGAGCACGTTAAAAACGTTACTTCAGTAATTTGGCTGCAAGTCCGAAGATTCCTGGACAGTAACGGTATGCTGAAAGTTGGCGGAAATTCGATTACGGCATTGTCTATTTGAGCCGATTGAAGAAGCAGTTTTTCATCGATATGAGAAGAAGACTTGACTGGTTGCTACACTTCGTAATAACTGTTTCACTGGCGGAACTGATGTGTGCGCGCGTGTGCGCACGCGGAGGGGACGGAGCTTGTGACTCTCCTGGCCCGATGTTATTAAGATGGGATGGAGCATGTGACTCTCCCTGTGATGTAGCGCGGCGTTGTTAGGGTTTTAGTTTAGGGAGTTGTTCATTGATGTTAGTTTAGGGTTCGTGTTCTGCTAATGTGATGCGGTTTTGCGGATGATGTTTGCGGATGCACGCACCGCCTGATGTTCTTGTACGTGCTTCCAACACATGACCAGCGATTACCTTTGGAACCGTAGGATTTCATACTGGGATACACATCGCAGAGCCGTGATATGGTCTCCTCGACGTATCTGTTGCAGTCAGGTCGTTGGGCAGGTACAGAGCTGCTACCGACGAAGCACTTTTGTGTAGCAACCACGCCAGGCGTCATGCTTTTCTGCGACTTGACCGATTTAAATCGACCGCCCGGATTTCTTTTCCTATACACCGGTCTGAATGTGATTGCTTGCTTGTCGTAGGGGAGAAGGTCGTTCCACAATGATTGATATGATCTGTCCCCGCTTCACTCAAACAGCCAGTTCAATCTCTGTGAAGTAGCAGGCAGTCGGTCAGACTGAAACCTTTTCATATCCGGGAACAGAAACAGATTTCCCTGGTGTTGTACCGATATCTGCTGCCGCGGCGAATGAAAGTCATCCGCCAAATATGGAAGATTTGGCGGGTAGGATACGTTGCCGTGGAAAGGGCATTCCGGCAGGACCTTCAGCTTCAGCTCTCCTTCTGTGTTTTTAACAACTTTCGTGTCACTGTTGATCACCCAGCGCGCAAAGTAACCGTCTTTCATTAAGAGATTTGCCGAGACCATACGGTTCGGCAAATAGATGGTCAAACCGATATTGTTATCATAGCAACTGATAATAGGCTCCATTTTCAATTCTGAAAAACCGAATATGAAAATGCAGTATGCTAGTAGACCAATGATTGGAAAAGAATACACCCTCACTTCGAAAAACTGACTGAAGTTAACCTAATATTAGCCGACATATTGCGTGAAAACGAATCGCGCTATCACCCCCCACTCCGCTGGCGCGTTTTCAATGAAAGCCGCGCACAAGCGAAAAAACCGTCCGCACGATGCGAGAAAACGCACCGTGCTACCACCCCCCCTGGTAGGTACAAATATAACGTAAATGATCGCATGATGCGCAACTTTAATTCGAGTACGTCCGACGATTATTACGTAGTTTTGTAACACTATGTTCGCTTCAACTAACATGACCTTGGG
The DNA here is from genome assembly GCF_051294905.1 of Botryllus schlosseri. Classification (NCBI taxonomy): domain Eukaryota; kingdom Metazoa; phylum Chordata; class Ascidiacea; order Stolidobranchia; family Styelidae; genus Botryllus; species Botryllus schlosseri. The sequence goes on along the minus strand of NW_027648669.1, from coordinate 48,080 downwards.
TAACAAGGTCACGCAATGACACATAGCAGCCAGTTTCCTGACAACGATACCCATGTCACGCAATAGTGTTATGCCAAACCTTGCACGTACAACTCGAACCGCACATGCAAGACAGACAAGACAATGTAGCATGACCTCGCAAGCACAACACTTCCTACACAACTACTCTGTATTAGTATTGTGATAGTATGTAACAGTACATATATCTTCAGAAAGCACGACGTGATCGAACAACGCCTTGCAGACTAAAGTATACGTACTGTTACACAGTACTTCACTCACTCATAGTCGTCCTCAATCCAACCCATGCTTGACACCGTTACACTGTTCCGACACACTGACACCGAGCTCTTTATGTCCAATTGTGTTGAACGCGCATATCAGTGGTTAACTAGTGTTTCAGAACACGTTTACTTTAACGCTATGATATTACGATCTGAAAAAGAAACATTGCGATTTAGAAAAATAGGATAAAAGCTGTAGATAAAAATTTAATGTCAATACAATAAAATAGGAATACTAGACAAAAGTGGCCAACAAAAAATAAGAACGACACTTTCAGCAATAAAACACGATAGTAGCAAAGATGGTCAAAACAAGATTCAATTAACTTAAGTTACTAATACTAAAACTGGCGATAAAAAACATAAAATTAAGCGTACTTCAATAGCGAATAACGAAACTTTAGAAAAACACAATGCAATCAAAGGTCCATGCGAATGGGGGCACGGACAATTCGCCTTGGCCTCGCCGCCGCGCCGACGAGAACGCGCACTACCGGTCCGGAAGGCGGTGCCGGTAACGCCTGCGGTGCCGGTAGCGCCTGAGGTATGTGATTTGCCACATATGAGATTGGCCGCCGGCCGCTACGGTCCGTGCCTCCTACGTCGTCGTTGTAAGGTGGGCGTTCTATCGCCAGAGGCACGAACCGCTTCAGTCCACATTTCATTAGGCCGTGCTGCACGTCATAGAGAACGACCGGTTCCGCTTCAAAGTGATGACTCATGATCACCGCAAGAACGGTTGATCGGCCATTATAGTGTGTGTTGAGTATCAGGTTTCCTCTGTCCTCAATGAAGTTTGTCTTACGTGCAGAATGAAAGTCGTCAGGTAATATAGCGACGTTTGAGGGTAGATAAATGTTTCGATAAAATGGGGACTTCGGCATCGTCCGAAATGTCGGACTGCCATCTTCGTTATTTGAATGTTTCTTGTCCGACAAGACAACGCCACGAGCATGAAACTCTTTCTTGATGAGATACTTGATAGCAATTTCTCGATTGGCTATGTCTATAGTCTGTTGATGGCGGCGAACTTCGAAGCGGAGGGAAACAAAAAATACTCGTTTTCACGACGTCCGCTGATGGCGGCGAATTTCGACGCGGACGCAAAAACAAAATAGTTTTTTGCATATTTTCATCCTTTTCAATAACTTGTTCGTTTTTAATACATCGTTTTCATTGTGGCCTTGTTTCTTGTGATTCTTTGTCTGAATGCGTGGAAATCGAGTGTAGTGTTGAGAAGGTAGCAACGTTATGTAAAATCTTACAGGCAGGATAACCTCGTATTATAGCTATCGTGCCCTAAAGTTTTGCATATCGTGTTACAGAGTTATCGCTTACACGGTTAGTAACGTGATTTCGATACGGACAACTTGCGGGTCATATAGCTTCGTTTAAAAGCGATATGGTCCACGGAGTTATGCTTATTGATTCACATATGCGTTGTCGGAAGGCAAAAAAGTTCGACGGAGTAGCGGATAACGTCCGAAGTGTACAAATCAGGTGTGTCGTGAACAACGTTGCTGACGTAGATAGAGTATCGACAATATGTGGAAGATTCAGTGTCGGATGGTTCAAATTACACCCATACGACGCCAAATTTTTCCATATTGAGGCACTTATTTGTCATGGGAAGATTGTCGAGTTCGGCGCGATCAATAAAATTACGCTAGGAGTAGCGTATCGTGTCTTACCCGTAAACTACGCGATGCGATGCAATGTGACTCCCCCTTTGACGAGGGCGCCAGTCTGGGTATGCAACGACACATTTTCTGGATCTTTAATGCAGCCCAGATGTTTTCGTTCGTTCTCCCAAATTCTGCGGGAATCCAGTAGGGAAACTCCAAGCGTGTCGTTGCCCCTCGAGCTGGCGAAGATCTTCAGTATATTGTAAACGATCACGGGTGGTGCGACGACAATGGAGGGAAATCTCTCTCTTGGAAAGTCGTCGAATCATATCTTTCTCAGATGGGCTTGAACGTGCCCTGCCAACATCTCGGCTCGTTTTGCCTTTCTCAAAAGACTCCAATCCTCATCCGACAGCACGAAGAAGCATTGAGATAGTCGAGCCATAAATTCGGCGTAGAGTGGGTGAGATTCGGTAGTGCATCCGCGGGCAAAGCGTCTCATACAATGCCAAACGGATAATCAGATTCGGCCATTCTTTGTAAAGTTTGCGTAGATGCGTGTGCTCACTGCCGCAGCATCCACGGTCCACATAGAGTATCTCAGGTGGACAAACTTCAGCATCTGTATACCGTTTCGTTAATCCCGCTGCCACGTGTGCGAGGCCATTGCCTTCAGCACAAGTCAAAACAGATGTCAAAACCTGTCCATGCTCGTTACCAACATTCGTAGGCCACGCACAAGTATTTTGAGCTTCTCCGACAAATTTTAGGTCACATTTTTCGTGGAATCCATCTTGATAATGGATCCGAACGTCGGTGTTATTGATGACTTGATCTCATCGAGGCGGGACAAAATATCTTGGACGTACTCAGTCAGCAGCCACTGAGCTGTGGGGACAGGCTAGAACTCGGGTGGCTGTGTTAACTGCGGGCAAGTTGCAAGCATCCCTTTA
>NW_027648669.1:23634-45118 GCF_051294905.1 Botryllus schlosseri | reverse complement strand
AACAACTTGAATATAATCATGATTGAGTCATAGTAATAGCATTGTTTCTTAACCTTAGCGATCGCACCCCTCATGCTTCCAATAAGATTTCTCGTAGCCCCTGTTCATTTTCAACACAATTTTCAACACCTATATTAAAATTAGAATCCCCATACACGTGAAATCGCGTCGATACCATTTTCCAGTTGAATAAATTAGTCAAGAAAATATTCCACAGCATATAGGCCTAACTCCACAATGCATCTTGTACGTCAAGAAGTTGTACCCCGAAAGGGTCTACAGACTCTGGTTAAGAGCCCCTGGAATAGAAATGTCGAATCGCAGTTTCATAGATTGTTGCATCCGTAGGATTGTCAAGTCACTGTTCCGAATCGCAAGTACTTCTCTGATTTTAACGTTTGACTCGACTCAATTCGAGTCATTTTTATTTGATCACCCGGTCAACCTGAAATCGAGTAATTTTTCAAGAGATCGCACAAAAATCCTATCATAATTTTCAGTCATGAATCATCAACGGGTCCTGTTTTATCATCATGAACTAGAACTGTCACGTACTAATTTATCTTCTACCGCATGGTAGCTTTTAAAAGTGAAGTGTTAGTGTAGTTAGTTGAGATTTCAGTGTTTTATAGTAGTTTTAGGGCGAACTTCAAGTTCTTATATCTAAAAAAGATATGTGGCACTGGAATATATTGTCGAATACTTGAAATTCCAAAATGCCATCGCGGGCTGCACAAAATGCTCTGGTGGGTCGCATGTGGGCCACATGTTTGAGACTAATGCTTTAAACTCTTATTTTTCACGTAAGGTTGCTGCCAAGTCACAATTTCAACATATTCAGAAAATGGGATGCTGCTGGGATAAGGATATGTGCAATGAGGAAATCGATCTACTTGGTCAATTAAAAGGTAATTAGCTGTTCAATGACACATTACCGTTACTGAACTGATCTTCCGAAATGTTGTAGATATCTGTAGACCGTATCCATCCATTTTGTCAATATGTTCATTGTTTTTACCATCTTGCGTTGAGAAAACAAATAGCCCAAGCTTAAGCCATTGCTTTTCTAGCTTTTTGAGCACAATCTGCATTATTTTTGCAAAAAATATATCCTGTGCACTGTTCAACCAACATGAAAATACTTAACAATATTCAACAAGTAGGCTACCGGTTTTGGCCATCAAGTGTCTCATTCTTTTCCCACTCTTTTCACCCGTTTTGATTTTCGGCTAAATAAGTTACTGGGTTTTGTGCAAGAGCGACTAGTGTAGTGGTGAAGAACCGTTTTTGACAAATTTCCCATTGTAATTTCCAGAGACCAATGCATCGATGTCAACTATTACGTCACACTTAAAGATCCATGCCGTCACGGAGGCATGAAATCAAAGTTATACAATACATCGGATTTGTCATATTTTCTGCATAAACACTGATGAGAGGCACCCACTAATCAGGAGCGTGACATTTGAGCATAGTAAACAACAACAGTAAATAACTACAGTTGGGAATATGACACTTTACCCAGCTTTGGGAACCTTTTGCAAGCTACATAATTTTAATGTGCTTCCAGTGGTTTGATCATTTTTGATAGTTGATAATTTTTTGACACTTGAGTAAAGATAGGCATTGTAAAGCAAAACCTACAATCTTAGCCAACAGTAAACATGTGAATTAACTGCATATTTTCCATTAACACTGCCTTCCAAGGCATCCGTGTAGCACGCGTAAGGGTAGTCAAGTCGGCTCACCTCAATGGCTCTACTGACAGTAACGCGCTGTTGTTGTTGTTGTTGCTCCAAGCCATGAAAAACCTCAGCGGCGTGGACCATTATTAATCGATGTCCATATCTCTAATTTTCCGTTGGTTTGTGGATCAATGACTCACAAAATGGGGATGTATTAATATGTCAGAAGTGGCAAATTAACCGGAGTCATAGTTTTTGAAAATGCTCAGACTCTGACTCTGACTGCTCTAAAATGGAACCAACCGTTACTAACCTTATTAAAAAGTGAAGTTGCAGCAATGGAAGCCTTCCAGGACATAACAAACCTTAATTCTTGTAAAAGTATTCTCGGAGCATTCGCAGTCACATCTATGTAATTGGAGGTACCGCATCAAAATATACTGCGGTATCATGTCTAAAATTCTTCTTCCAGACGAGGAATCACCGCATGATAACACTACCTTGACAATTATCCCAGTGGTCATAGTCACGATTGTGGCTATACTCGTAGCCTTGGCGTTGGTGTTCCTACTGTAAGTAATACTGCAGCTTTTCTTTTGTCTCATATAAAAGTGTCCTGTTAACTGTTGCAGTAGTGCGATCTGGTGAACTGACAAGTGCAGTGTACTGGTGGGGTTTTAAATAATATTGAGCCGGAATAGAGACTTCAATAAATCCTACTACTTTCATAGATTACCAGTGAACTCGGTCGGCACTTGGTGAATTCGCCTGGACAAACTCGGCCCTCGGGAAATTTTGTAATAAAAATGCATTAAATATATATCTCAGATAAAGAACAATCACGTGCCGTGGTAGATCCCGTAGCAGTACCGGTCACCATGATTGATTACTGTAATGTTTGCCGGTGAACTAGGCACTAATCTCGGGATACCCTAACCCCAACTTTGACCCTAACCCACCTCCAATCCCACAACCCTAAGATACCCCTTTCCCCAACCCTAATCTTCGGATACCCCACCCCAACTTTGACCTAACCAACCTCGAATCCCCCTTTCCCTCATATCCCCCAACCCGTATATCCCTGTAACCATATGGCGCTCGACAATAGAGACCGGGCTGGCGCAACGTGGGCTTTCGCTCGAAGACGCATACAACCGCCCACGCCGGAGGCGCTTAACAAGGGCCCAAAACTGATTATCTTGATGTTCTTTTGTTTCCTGTTTTCTTTTGCCCTTTTATTTAACTGAAAGTCGATATATATATGGCACCGGTTTATAGCTTTTGTTACGTTATCAGTTGAGAACGGCCTTGTAGAGATGAGATATTGCAATAAAATAGATCTGTTTCAAATTTGTACTTGAATGCAGTCCTACAAAGGCGACCTGCATCTCGGTTTTCCTCTGCTTAATCTGTATATCATGTTCATGGCAATCAGGTATTGGTTGCACGGTTGACATCGGCTTATTTTGGATCGTACATTGAAAAAGCGCAGTTGGGTTGCAAATCGAAAACAAATGCAGATATTTTCTGCTTCTTTACTCCTAGTTACCGCCCTATCCCGCGTTTGTTCGTCCGCTGCTATACTACCGGTCGTGCGCTTAATATCGTCAAAACCTAACAAAATTGCGCATCGCCGGCCGTAACTAGGCGCTTGGAGATGGGCGGCTCATGACTAATGTGAGCATTTACGAATTTCTTTCAATCATACCGTAAAAAAACTCAATTTTCAGGCATTGTCTTCGTACATATCCCACTCACCGCAAATCTCTTTTAATTATTGAACTATAATATATCGTGAATATAGACTAGTGATTGTAATGATGTCGTCAACTTAGCCCTTAACGCAACCTGGATACGTGCCTGCATTTAACAATTTTCATACTATTTAGATTGAGGAGAAGAAAAACTCATATGAATGAACCCAAAATATTCGATGATTGTTCGTCTGGTTCCGGCTTAAGACAGCTGGTTCAGACAACGATAGCCAGACAGATAGAACAAATAATGGAAATTGGCAGAGGACGCTATGGCACGGTATGCCTATATATCTTCGTGGCTACGCAATAATGATAATTTCCACATGTTCTGCATTCAAAGGTAATGCTTGGAAAATGGTGCAACAAAAATGTGGCTGTCAAATTGTTTCAGTCCACCGACGTAGAAAGCTGGCAAAGGGAGACTTATATGTATCAAACGGTGCCGTTGAGACATGAAAATATTCTTTGTGAGTCATTTGGAATTCTTCACATTATTGCGTATGTACATTGAATCCTAACTATGGTACGTCACTCTTTTTTGGATTGCTTGATGGTAGCACTTTACGATGCGAATGGACTTTACCCGACCCATCGTGAAGTTGAGATATTTTTGGCGGGGCTCCACATGTGTTATTGTCAAATGACAAGTGGATGACAAGGGGATTCAAGGATTCCCCCAATTATTCTAATATAAGGTAACGGTTTTTTTTCAAATAAATGATTTGTCACATCTGCATATAACTCTTGACAACACTTTTGCCCGTTCATCTCAAACGACGGGTTGTAACGTTATTCGTTTTCCGTTATCCGCTTGCTTGATGGTCTCGTTCCTGCCAAAACAATTTGAGCACAAGCAAATCTTGTCAAAGTCAGGAGGCTCCGAGTCGCAAGTCAATTTCACTTTTATGGTTTTGACTCCAGTCAAGTCGAGTCATTTTCAATTCACTATTGAGTCAAGTCCGAGTCCAAGTCATCGAGCAGAGGTGCGAGTCCGAGTCATGGTGTTATGACTTGAGTCCGAGTCCAGTCATTGTGTTGACTGCTCAGTTTCCAGTTAAGTCTAGTTAACCCACTTTTATAACCCTGTTTGGAGATATCGAATGGTTCACATTTATATTATACTAATCTTCGCACATTTAGCAGTTTCTGGTCGCATTGTCAAGTACCAATAGAAGAAATCCCAATCAGGTGGTTTCTTTACTATTTGAAAATTACAATGAAATGTCGGTTTTGGCCGTCTGAGTCTCAAGTCACATGACTTGGTTCGAGTCATGCGCAAATGCAAATGCAAATGAATAAATCTGTGTATTGACTCGAGTTGAGTCGAGTCATTTCCGTATTTTGAGAAAATGACTCGAGTCAAGTCGAGTCATCAGAAAATGTTGACTCGAGTCGGACTCGAGTCAAGTCATTACAACCCTCTCTCTTTATCTAACAGTTAAAACAGACATCGATTCTTGTACGACATTTTAGTCGGTCTCCACTACTAGAACATTTTTTGCCTTTGATTTGAGGTTGCGTTTCCAAAGAATTTCTATCATTCCGTAACGCAACGACTACTTAAGAGGGTGTGGCCTGACCTACTCTTGAACCCTCAGTTGGATGAAAGCTGCCATCTGAGGATTCGCTATATCACATAACACTTCTGGGCAAATGACTCATGTCACTGATCATCTGCGGCTTTGATGAAGTTAACAAGCATATATCTATGATGCTTGAACACCAGTTCAGCTCGCGGATCACTTTGAGAGTCGGAACATGATATAATCTCCCTTCAGTAGATGCCATCTCGTTCCTATGCCAGTCCTATGCTCAGTCGGGGCTTGGTAATAAAATTGTGATGAGACAGAGCAATCATTTATGGGAGGCTTCAATTAAGAATATCCTTACTAGCGCTGACACTATGAACGAACACCTGTTTTTGTGTAAGGTCATATACAGAAATGCAAGGGTCGGCAACCTACAGCCCGCGGGCAACATCCGGCCCGCCAAGCAAAATCGTCCGTCCCGCGACATAATAATTAGTTATCACAAGAATACGGCCTGCCGTTTCATAATGAGTTTCAATCTGCAGTGCAGTACTGCATGAAAAAATGCGGCATTGCTACGATATATAGTAGCCTACATCGTATTAGTCTATTGTTACGCCATAAAACGAAGGTAGTTGAAGTAGGAGATGGAGATTCACTACACTGGATCAGTGCTTATCAATCGGGCGTATCTCGCAACGGAAGGTGTTCCATACTTTTTTAAAGGAGTTTACCACTCTAATGGGATGTGACAATAAAGGTGTCCTTGTCGAGCAGCAGTGGTAGTCTACAAACACAACCACTCAAGTCAGTAGCGCAAGTTAGCGAAATCAACTTGAACAGCCTACCCGAAAAGTAAAAATACTTCATTGTAGCCAACTCTAAATCTAACACGCTGATAACAACCCGATCCTGTGTTATTCAAATCTCCATCAAAACCTTTCTCATTGAATCATGATATTTTCCGATAACCGAGTTCATGTTTTGGCACGCATGCGCAAGCCTTTCACAATATGTTTCGTTCAGGTTTTATTGCGTCTGACGTTACGGAACTGGATCGTTGACAGAGTTATACCTCATCACCGATTATCATCCAAACGGCTCGTTGCACGACTATCTGCAAAACTAGAGATTTGGAGGTAAGACTTCGTACCATGTATGTGACTTTTACACCCGCACAAAGCCTCCCGTGATAGAAAGCAATATTTCAACGTACCCCGTGAAAGGCATTGTTGCTTAGTGGTCACTGAAAAGGCACATATTTAAGCTTTTGGCATCACCAACACTCTTGCAACTGAAAGCCTGATATTCAATTCGCAGTCTAATCAATCAATCAATTTTGCCCGACCAAAAGAGATCGACACAATCTCGTTCCATGATCTCACTCTACCAGTCCGTTGTCTCGATTCAGGCCTCACCTATCTTCACACCGAAATCTTCGGATCACAGCACAAGTCATCTATGGCCCACTGCGATATCAAATCGAAAAACATTCTTGTCAAGGCAGACTGCTCATGTTGCATTGCCGACTTCGGGCTCGCTGTTGTCTACACCAGGTTAGCAGATGGCAAGAATGGCATTTTAATGATAGCGGTACCAGTTCTTTTAAATTTCTGAGCTGTTTATGATGAATCGCATTTTTCCTGGTGAGGCAATACTATTTTGTGCCTTGCCTCTCCTTTCGAACTGGACAATAAATATCAAAATTGGTGATGTTGGGTGAAAAAATGTTAAAATTTACTGATGCATGAACGTCGTCATAAAATATCAATAATCAATTACGATTTTCACAAATTGAGGTGACTTATTTTTCTCTGAGGGGTCGTGTTTGTGCTACTGTTTGCTTAGATTGCATAGACTGAACTATTCAGCGCCAAACATTGTGACGAAGACACATCAATATTGAAAGTTTGTGCTAACCAGAGACTGTCAATTTGGGCCAAGGTTTCATCACTGTTGTCTTCATGTGCACCGGCGCGTCAGGAGTTGACCTCGAAATACCTGTGTACCATATCATTGCCCCAGCTTGATGCACACCCCTACACTAAAGCTACGGTAAAGTTTTCCAAATGAACCAATGTCGGACAAATCTTGACATGCATTCAAACCAATTTATGTGATATAGTGATTCCCTAACTTTTCATAGTCGCAACCCCAAATTTTGATTTGTAAAATGTTGCGTGACCCCACCTCTAAATTTCGCGTGGTGGTTGCTGAAAAGATGGTCAGCACCTTCGCCCAAACCTACTGACGACCTATGTAGGAAGCTGGCGGCTATTCTCAACTTTCCATCAAGCCATCCATGGAAGAATTAGCTAGCTGTGTTCACGAGTTATTTCGTAAAAACTTGGGTGACTACTTTAGGCCTTAACTTGTGGAATTGTGTGTTTGAGATGTAGCAATGAAACATAGCTGACTCAATACAAGACTGCGTGGCACACAATTTTTCCACGAATCATCAACATTAGAAACAAATCGAATGAAGTTCAAACAAGTTTGTGGTTGATACAGTGATTGCTATCCCAAGAGATTACACATATCTACCCTTTGTAAAAAAATCCAAACACTCACTAGAATGATAAATATGGAAATATGGATATACTCAGAAGCGGGTGCCGCCACCAAGAGGTTAACAATAGCCTACCGTACTAGAAGTTCACTGGTCTGTTTTGGTTTAAAAGCTACATCAAACTCGGCTGTAGCATGGGTATTAAAACAAATTTTTAGTAGCAGCCATCTTGCCAGTTTCCCGGAAAACCATTTCTAGATCATTTTTGTGGGTTATGAGACCAAGGGGCGGGCATCTAACCCAAAACTTGAGACGCTAGAGAACAACTGACACCATGTATTATTCAGCGGCCAAAAGTTAGTTGGTCAGAATCAATTGTTAGATCAAAGTTACCAAACGTTGTGTTCACATATGTTATTTATTATGTTACCAAGGGTAATTAGTAATATTTCCAATACAAAACTTAAAACATCAATACCGTCACTTCTATTTTGTCGTTTTTTTTAGATAACCAAATAATATTATCCGATAACTAGTAATATTTGAACAACCCTACTATGATATCGTTTGTCTCTTATTTGTCCAGGACTAGCAATTACTACCAATCTTTATTTCCTTGTCTGTCATACTTTGTATTTATACCTTGTGTTCCGTTATCTACTTGTCTTTGCTTAACTGCACTCTGGTCTGTGACCGAATAGTATTTGCCTGTGTTAAAGTCATTCTGCTCTATCTATCAAATAAGTTGGTTTCATATTTGGAGCTCGTCATGTAAGTTTGCTGTTCTAACAAGTCCTGGATCGTAACATAGATTAAATAGGCCTTTAGAAGTACAGAACTTTAATATTGCAACGAACAATGCGTTCATATCACCAAATTTATTCCACTGAAATCTTTTATGACTCATTCCATTATAATTTAGCAAATTTTCTGACATTTGTAATGCATACCCTCAGAATTGTCCAATATTTACAAATGTTGTTCTTTTTTGAATTCTGGGTACATTAAAAAAATTAGATTGAAAAAGTTCAGGTGGTTCAAAAGATAATGAGATTCAAAATTCTCATGTCACTAGGTGGTGCTGCATGCAAAAATCTTTAAAATCCATATTTTTTGCTGTAATGATGGTGGTGGAGAATCAATTAAAATGTCTAATTATACAATTTTGAAGCCAAGGAATTGAAAAAATCAACATTTTCGCTCTAAACTCTAAGAAAAAAAGTTACTGAAGAAACAAAATTGGGCGGGAGCTGACTTGAAAATCCATGTAGGATTCCGTTTACACAAAAAAATTATTGCAAAATGTACTTTGAAGCAGTATGATTGATAAAAAAATTGGATTTTCAAATTTATCTTTGCATCGAGTAATTGGTTATAATAGTAGTTACGGTGACCAGCTTTGCAACGCTGCCCACCACAACTACTAGAATTATCTAGTCCAAGTCTGGGTGATTGCCACGATACTTTCCCATGCAGTGGTTTCTAAACTTTTTTGGCTTGTAGCACACTAGAAAACTAGTGAACACCTGTGGCACAATTGCAAGATAGTGGATGTATATTTAAAATTATGTGAGATTGTGGTGGCCATGCATATTCATAAGACTGAAGCAGGGTTATATTGTTGACAAATACGCCTATAGCTGCATTTTGTCGTTAATTCAAAGCTGTCTCTCGTGTACCAGTAGTCTACAGCTTTAGATTTCAGTCAAACAAAAAAGCTATGTTCACATGGTAATGGAGATTGCTTGATTCACTACTTCCAAATGTACTAACTACCCTTCTAAAGTTGTAGACAAGAAATACTGAGAAATAATATTGCATTGCAAGTTGAAGTCCAGACCGTGGAGTATTTTTTTTTGTTTATGAGTCAATTTATTAGGGGCTTCAAACGAATTATAAGACTTTCTTCGGCACATGGCAGCCCAATTATGGCAATGTCATGATTAGTAGGGCCGGAAATAATGATCCGAGTACTGAAATATGAATCACATAATAATTATAATGATTCGAGTCGAGTGGTGAAAGATGTTTTTGAGAGAGATAAAGAAAGAAATTGGTATTCGTCATGGCAAAATATCAAAACAGGCAACAAAATAGCATAAATTTCAGAAACACACGGACACATACTAAAAATGATCACAGTGTCAATTTCAAAGCAAATGAGACGTGTACGATGTACAGTTCATAGAATGAAAGCCAATATGCTGATCGTTGAGTTTACTGCAGCTGATAGGAGTAGATTGGCTATCAATTGCATTGTGAAAGGCTTTAAACCAGTGGTTCCCAACGTGGGCGATATCGCCCCCCAGGGGGCGATTTGTCGGTCCAGGGGGGCGAAAATAGCCAAGGGGGCGATAGGGGGGCGAAAACGGACGAAGGAAGCGATAGGGGGGCGATGGCGCGTTGAAATGGCTATATTGGCGTCCATGACCGTAACTGCCACACCCAAACCCCCAATCGGGATTTTTTCGTGAATTAACAATAATTATAGAGTATTATTTTGGAAATTTAGGCAACTTTATCAAAAAAAAATTCGCGCTGCGCGCCATTTCGTGGTCACATGTTTCTTGCTTATTGGATACCCTTCCTCCATGAAATAATACACATGAGTTATAGAAATGGGCCATGGGCCGTCAGCCATTGTCACACCATGACGCACCAAGACATATGAAGTTTCAGGCCATATAACATGCGACTCCGAAAAGTGTGCCAGAACGAGAAAACCTTGGCGGAAAAGGACTGCCTTTATGCTGACCGACTTCGATATATACGATATACATATATATTTAATTGTCCATAGGCGCCTAAATGGCTGGCGCCAAATGTTCCTGTCCTGGCAATCAGAACCTCGCAGAGAAAATTTAATTGCCAGTGCAGAAATACCAATTTGAAATCGTGTGCGTCTTTTAGTTTAGTACGTATGGGCGATTTGAATGTCTTTTGACATAGCAGACAGGCCACAAAATGTCATTACGTAACGAAGTCATTATACCCACGGGTCCGCCCGAATATGTTCATTTATTGTTCAATGATTATTTACGAGCCATACATTTTCCAAGACACCTCACTCAGCTTTAGCAGTAAATCTGAATACATGAACAAAGAGAGGATAAAAAATTGACAGCAATATATATGCAATTCCCGGTCATATTGACCGATTAAATCATGAATGATCGAATTTTTTCGCGCGTCCTGCGAATTAAGCCCACTAACTAAAGAGTCAGTCAGTCAGAGAAGTAGCGGTAAAGAGGTATCGGGGGAGTTTGGCCTGAGGGGCTCTGCAGTTTGCTTTATCTCCCTGTGGAGGGGGTCAAGACCAACGTATTGGGGCGGGGGGGGGCTGTTACGATCCTTTTTTAATCAAGTCGGAGAAATCACCTTTTTCTTAGTCAACTCACCAAAATTTAGCTGGAAAAGTGTAATTTCGAGGTCGAGTCGAAAAGTTGACCCTTTTCTTAGTCAACTCGCCAGTGATTTTAGTCTGTATGCCCATTTTTCGGTTCCCAATATTTGGGGGGCGATGATCGGTGTATAGTTTGAAAAGGGGGCGATGAGTCGGAAAAGGTTGAGAACCACTGCTTTAAACCTTTACGTGGTACACATCTAGAAGCATTACATTCTTTGTGGTAAAGGTACATATTTGAACTTTACACATTTTCCTTAATTTTATGATATCATAATGAACGATACTCGATTCAGAATCGAATTACTATGATTTTGCCTGAACGATTGGCTCCATTGTAATGGTCACATATGCTTATTTATCAACTATGAACTAATTAGAGTGCTTTCAAGTCGCATATGCTAGCACGCCTGCCTCATTTTTTTTACAAAATATGACGAGTTTCTCCAAAATTATAAAATGATATGCGACACGTCTGAGAACCTGTGACGGCACACAGTTTTGGAATTACTGCTCTCTGAATTTCAATGTCAGCTCTCTGAAAGCCGGTGGCGGTGACCTGGACAAGGGCCATTACAAGGCAGGCAAGCAGGGCACGATACGATACATGTCGCCGGAACTGTTGAACGGAAATTTCAACGACTGTACGTTTGACTCATTCAAGGCTTCGGACGTTTACAGCTTTGCGCTCGTAATGTGGGAGATACTGAACTGCACCTCTGTGCAAGGTGCAGATGACTTTTCAAATTGTATTGTTTCAGTACCTTTTTACTTTTTTGTTCTCATTTCTTTTTCCGTCAACGTCATGGTTCCTTTCTTCTCCAGGCTACAACGCTACGGGAAACTACCAGGTGCCATACTACGAGAACGTGTGCAGCGATCCAGACATTCACGAGATGAGAAAAGCAGTGGACGTTGATGGAATAAGGCCTAAAGTGCTGTCACAACATAGCAAGCATCAGGTGCGTGTGTAAATATGGCTTCAAAATTTTTTCCGGTACGCAGCAAGGCCCAAGGCATTTTAAACGGTATATATCTTTGTAAACAATTGGGTAAAAACAAATAGAATAGAGTCTGTAGAATATCTTGATACATGAATCAGAAAATGCATCATATGTATTGGTAACGACGTTTTGGGTATCATATTGATCAGGGGCGGGCAACTTATTCAGTCGGCGGGGCGGATATACGAAAATGAAGTACTTCATGGGCCGGATTCCTAAATCGATACCGTAATCGTGTATTTATGCTCGTTTATGCTACCGCCCTATTCCGCGCTTGTTCGTCCGCTGCGATACTACCGGCCGTGCGCATAATATCGTCAAAACCCAACAAAATCGCGCATCTCTAGCCGGAACTAGGCCCCTGGAGACGGGCGGATCATGACTAAATGTGATCATTTACGAATTTCTATCAATCATACCTTAAAAAAACGCGATTTTCAGGCAATGTCTGTATCGTATTCGTACATCTCCCACTCACCGCAAATCTCTTTTTATTATTAAACTATATAGTAAGGGAAACTTATAAAAATCTGTGAACTATATTGTTACCAATAAATTTCTTCACCAATATGTTTGTTAAGGTGTGTAATAACATGTGTAAAAATGTTGAAGTTCGACTCTTGTGGGAAACCCAAAAAAAAAGTTGCTAAATTTTACGAATTAAAAAATAAAATGAATAAAATATAAAAAAATCTTTATCGCCTGTAAGTAACTTAGGACGGGTTTAATACTGGTTTTTCATGATTATCAATTGATTGTTAACACTTATATTCAGTGGCGTAGACAGGGGGGGTAATCGGTGTCCGATACCCCCCGTTTCCAAGCTCATGATGCCGCGCGGCATCATCACGCCATCGATCAATCAGACAATGCAGTGCGGTGATGCCTTTTTCTCATAATGTTCTCTCGTCAACAGAAGCCCGAAAAACGCATCTCACATGGCTCTCCTGTCTCATCTGAACGATATTATCCAGTTACAGAACCAGAAGTCACAGTAACAATAACACTCGCATTGAAATTTCGATACCGTGCGAGTTGGTTTTCGTGTTTGACAGTCTATTGCCAACAAACGTTTAGAACAGGGGTGGCCAACCTTTTCAGCCAAAGGGCCACATTTGATTGACGAACTATTGCGCGGGCCACTAGCCGCGCGAAGCGCGAAAATTTTTCAAAGTTCATAGGTCTATAATATTGTCACTTGACTATATTGCGATCCTGCTGTATATCGCTGGGCTCAGTTTGCAAGGACTGGACTATTCGGCGCCTGGATATATCGATATCGATAGCTTCAATCAACATGCGTCAATCATTTGGTGCCTAGGTTTCATAGTCGACTGCCTTTCTTCGAGCGCAAACGCAAGGTAGCAGATGTTAAATGGCACTTCGTCCCGTAATCGCGAATATAGTTAGACTCAAATCTGATACATTAGGCGTTCTCTCATTTTCACAAAGGGGTATCGATTAGGGATGGCGTGAACGTGAGGTTCACGTTCGCGTTCTGTGTGTGAACCTCGGAAATTCAGAGGTTCACGTTCACAAACGAACCTTGGTAGGTTCTGCACTGTGAACCTTTTTTATATATTACAATTTTAACGTCATTATAACATTTTGGATGAAGTTCAATGCATTTCGACTGCGGGCCACTCTATGCATGGCGCTGGCAACATAAAAAATCAACACTAAACGAGCATGTATGACAATCTCAAAAATTTTACCTGCTTTGTTACAAGCGTTTGCTCGAAATATCCAGCTTTCTGTTTGTGAATATTTAGTGACGCTCTGCTGTATGCTTGACCCACAATCACACAATATCAAGAGCGAAATACGCTACATGTAAGAAGCCAGCGAATATGCCTATTCAACCAATCAATGAAATTGATATCGTTGTCTGATGTAAAAAAAAACTAGCAAGCATACGGGGTCCAGCTAGAATTCATATGTTTATTGTATCATAAAAACATATCCGGGCGATTCGGGTGCAGGCTACTGCTGTAGGTTAATGGGGTAAAACCCGTTTACACTCTGATCAATATCAACGTAGCAACACTCAGACGCCGAATACATTGTTTGGTCTGGCCCAGACCGCTAAGGCCTAAGCTTATATTCCTTGGCAAGTCCTCGTCGAAATTGTTATCAAAGCGACGAAGGATATTGATTTTATGGGATTATTATATCATTTGATTGCTCCAGCTGCTACATTTGGCGACATTTAAAAAGTCAGTATGTACGTCAGCATTGTGGCGTTATGTGGCCCGAGTCGTCGCTATAGGTACCGTGTACATAAATAAATTAAATATATATCACTTCACTGAAATGCAGGGTTGGAATTAGCAATATGACGTCACGTGACGTCACGAGGTTCACGTTCGCGTTCACACAGAACCTGTCAAAAAGGTTCCATTCACACGAACCTGAACCTTTCAGAGGTTCACACCATCCCTATCGATATTAAAAGCAAGAAATTGAGTGACAACATGTTGCGCGAATTGTGTATTTTTTTTACTTTTGATAAATCGATCGCAAATTGTTCTGCTTTATTGTAGTGTACGAAGATCTACCAAAATGTGACTATGGCTCATGAATCTGCCAATGCATCGGAACTGGTATTTTAGTAATCACATCTCAAGTGTGGCGGCCGGACTAATCGAATTTTTGGCTGGCCTTGCAAGTTCATAACCTATGCAATCCATTTTTGATAATAATACTAATTTCGGAAATGACCTCGCGGGCCACTCAAAACCACTCTCTTCCACTGTGCTGTGATATGATCTGCGCGCACTATCGTGATTACATCCTCGCTTTGGTAATTAAGGTCAAGATGCCTCGCTGTAATCGAAATTTATTCGCTACTTCCATCTGATCTGATACATTGTGATTTGCGAGGTGATCGTCGATCACCTGCTGCGTTGAGTCATGATTCGAGCGCGCTTTGTATCAAAATCCGCGCGCATGAAACTCGCTGTCGGCAAATAGTGGCGCGCAAGGGAAAAGCGCCTTCCGTTTGTTACTGTAGCATGCGACTGCGACTAATAGAGCTATATTTTAAGATATCTGGCAAATGTTCATGTGTATAAAGACATTAACGCAAACGAGATTATCTTACCCTTGTTGTATCGGCATTTGTGTGTATTAAACCGCAATAAAGTGGTTAGCATAACGAATATCATCTTTTCAAAAAATATCCCCCGTTTTAATAAATATCCCCGTTTTTTTTTTCGGCTGGCTACGCCCCTGCTTATATTTCATTGCAGGCTCTGCTTAGTGGAAAACGCCACACCCACTTTTATATTTATGCGCAAAATAGCCTATATTTCGCATAGCTATGTTCAGTGTTCACTGAAGAGGTAGCCTATTTCTCATGCACAATATCAGACATTTCAACAGGCATTGCCTATGCCTTCATCGGACTCAACATCATCGTGACTGCAATTTTTGCGTTGTAAGGCCTTTACATATTCCGCAGACCGAAATGTATGTCTCCTCATTCTTCTTGCTGCTGTATATTCGGTCGCTGCAATCTTCATGACAACTACATCTTGTAAACTGCGATAGCTCATCAGGAGCCAACTATTCCAGTATTGGAACTGGCTCATATCCCTGCACGTCTATTTTCCATCCGCAATCGCTGGGGTTCGGAGACATGTTCTGTATAAGAATCCGATCCCGGGTCTGCACGTACTCGCGGAGTGAATGTTGTGCACCGTGCAGCTGCACCATCTGTTAGAGGTGTCTCTGGTTTGATCACTCCTGCAGCAGTCTTCCTTGAGAACATGCTGTATCTTTTGGCGAACTGCTGTAACCATCAAAGCCTAGATACTGCACGTAGCTTGGGTAATTGTAGGCAATTCTCTGTCATGTCTGACGTTGTTCCCACTTCAACATGTACAGAAGCCATCCACCATCAATTATGAGGGTACAGCTTGGTTGGCTAGTCAAGTCAAGTGGGTCAGTTTAAGGCAGAGGTCTCAAACCCGCGGGCCGCATGCGGCCCTCGAGAACATTTTGTGCGGCCCGCGACGGCATTATGAAATTTCAAGCATTCGAGAATATATTCAAGTGCCACATATCTCTTTTAGATATAAAAACTTGAAGTTCACCCTGAAACTACTATAAAAAAACCTGAAATCTCAACGAAATATACTTTATCACATCACTTTTATAAAGCTACCATGCGGTAGGGATAGAAATCAGCTATTACATTTCTAGTTCATGAGGATAAAACATGACCCATTGAAGATTTGTTACTAAAAATTCTGATTTGGTGTGGTGCGGCCTTTCGTAAAATTACTCGATTTCGGATTGACTGTGTGATTAAGATATAAAACTGACTCGAGTTGAGTCGGGCAAACGTTAAAATCACATAAGGATTTGCGACTCGGAACGGTGACTTGGTAATCATATGGGTGCAACAATCTATGAAACAGTCATGGGGAATAGTGATATATCAAAAGGTTGTAGCTTTTGTTGCGTATGGTATCTAGCTATATAATCAGGTCAGTATTGCAACCATCGGTATTGTGAGACCCCCGTGACGTATAGTTGTAACATGCTGTTGGGTGTTCTTTGTTTTCTTTATCCATATTATTATTGGTGACGAGTAAGTTAGTAGTACGCACCACAGCTGGGTAACACCAATGAATTCATCGGCGATTGGGCGTTTCTATTTCAGGGGTGCTTAACCAGGCTCCGTAGACCCCTTCGGGGTAGGAAGCACCACATCAGGGGATACGAGATGCATTGTGGAATTAGGCCTATATGCTGTGGAATATTTCTTGGCCAATTTATTCAACTGGAAAATGGTCTTCGCACTACGCGCGATTTTATGTGAATGTGCTTTCTCATTTTAATATAGGTAGGTATTTAGGCCCTAGGTAGGTATGTAGGCCCTACCGTTAGAAATTGTGTTGAAAATGAACAGGGGCTACGAGTAATATTATTGGAAGCACGAGGGATACGATCGCTAAAGTTAAGAAACCATGCATTACTATGGCTCAGTAATGATTATGTCCAAGTTGTTATTGAGACGTTCCAATAATAAATCGAAGGCAAAATCTAAAGCTTATTTAATTTGACTTTGTTAATGACAGTAACAATAGCATATACTTATCACGACTACATCAAAATCAGGATTAGGCTACACCGCTCAAATGCTCTGATATCAGATCAATCTTCAGTAGATTTTAAAATATTCTACATAAAATTGTGGCACGTCAAAGGTCCACTGCAATATTATAACCCGACAGTTTGACAATGTCACGATGCATCCTCTCACATGATGTCTATAACTCATTATTTTACCAAATTATGCCCCGCAAAAAACAATTTATATCTATATTTCAAAATGTGATTTTTTCCGTGTCAAGCGTGAATATAGTAGGCTACATTAGCAAATTGTATTTTCACTATGCTTGTGGAATGCCTGTCCGCAAGCTTCCGTCAAATAAGGCCTATACTTGGAAATTATACATTGAATATCCCTATTAGTGATACTGCGGCCCGCGGCGTCATCAAAAACTTGAAATTGGCCCGCGAGCACATTTGAGTTTGAGAACTCTGGTTTAAGGCCTACAAGGTTGTATTGAAAATCTGGCCTTGGTAGCCTTGTTCATCTTCTGATCTATCTTTGTTGCTGAACAGGGACAGCGGGAAAGGAGTGAACTCATACTGCAACCTTGTCGCAACATCCATATCCCGCTGGGTGAAAATGAACAACTTCAATGAGTTAATGTGAATGTTCTACTAGTACACTTTAAGACATTTACTTTGAGATGACAGGGCTTTCATTTTTGACATGACAACCACAGTCAACGTCACTGACGTTCCATCGAAATTGGTCTGCATGGCCAACGGCCATCCTAACTTGAGCTGTTTCCTCAGCATTTCAACTACGTCATCACCTGTAGGCCTACGTTTGAACCCAGTTGAGAAATACACTAGCAAACTCTTTTATCTATCGTTGACGAATGGCTTCATTTCCTCAAACCATTTTAGGACAAGTTAAATGGCGCCTGCATCTCGTTTCATCTGTGTCTTGGTAAGGTCTCTGTCAACGGGTACAAGTCTACTGGCGTCGTCCTCCATTCGCCGGTTGACATCTGACTGAGAGTGAGCACCCAACATCTGTGACCAGAAAAGCTGTTGCTCATTCTTCCTCTGCTCGGTTCGGTGATTTTCTTAAAATCGGAATGAGTTAAATTTGTGCTGAAACTTCCAAGTCTCAATAATGGCAATAATAGTAATTGGGCCTATATTTCGATTTGAAATGTCATTATTCTGCCGTACCACCATCCATGCACTGATACTAGATTTTGAGTGATACTGAACCATGCACTAATAAGAAAATGTCCCTGAATGAAGTGTAACTGGTAAATACGTGAAGCCGCCATTGATTTTTGATTTAGGTTGTGGTCGGGTCTGTTCGAGCTACGCTCAAGTGGGGTAATAGAAGACGTTACGCACCAAAATGGCTAAAATATATATGTGGTACATGATATCATTGCACATGGCTATGTTTAAAAATTATTTAAAGTAATTAACTGGAACTCCATATTTGAGAAGTGTCTCTACAGCCACAATACCTCTCATGCCACCAAACAATGCATTGGGATTGCAAATATTCGGTTACTTTTTTTAATACTTTTCGTTACGATGATAAGAGGGGGGATTTATACTATCATCTAAAGGCGTGTTGAAAACAGCTTGAGAACGGCTGATGATGGCCTGAAGGTGTGAAGCATCTTGGTAACAATGCAGGACCGATACCCATTGTGGTGTGGGAGTCACGCGGTTCTGATAAAGACCTTGGGCATATCTACCATATAGTGGTATCCACCCAGAGTGCATGTGTTCTTCCTCTTTTTACGAATCGATTGAACGTTTCTTCAAACCTTCGCTCAAATACTCGCACTACTGGGTCACAGTGTCTGGCTTCCATTTCTCCATCAGTCACCTTTTCCATGAATGACATTATGTCACCACACTTATCCTCAGTTAAGGCAATTTCCATGGTATGTTGATAGATAGCTGCGTCGATGAGGAGGTGAGCACGGATTGCCTTGTTAAAACACCATCCGTGATGTGGCTGGTTGCTGTGCTTCCAGCATAAATCAACTAGACCACATCTAGTAGCCCAGAATATTCCATGTGGTTACGAATTGATCCAAGATATGATTTCAATAGTTGAAAACCACCCAACCTTGGAATGACTGGCAAATATGTCTGCTTCATTATATAGATAGCCTTCAGCAGAATCGGAAGATCGACGGTCACTATAGCGGCCATAGAATGCTGTGTGCACTCTTTAAGAGTGGTGGAGAAGGTTTTGAGGTCATCAGGGTCTCCTTCAATAACTGGAATGAACTCGATCCGTGTCCGCTGTTATGCATCATTAGCATTGATTCTCTTCATCCAGCCATTCCAGTTGGAATGTTGAAACTCAAGATCGTAGGCTTTAATGACCCAAACCGCTGCTCATAGTGTGTTACCTGGATAGATGAGAGGCTGATCCAAGCTGATCCATGAGCCAAGAATCGGAAATTATGGTGAAACAGAATTCAGTAACAATTGACAATGAACTCACACATAGCCGTGCTGGGTTCATAGTCGCTTTTTTACGTCGGTACACTTGAGTCTATCTTACAAAACGTATTGATACAGAAATACAGTTTTACCCCTTTCTCCATTGCTTAGTACTGTATTTGAGGAATTACTGTACTGGTTTTAAGCCTATATATGTGTGTTTTACCGAGTAATACAGTATACAGAATTTGTTGAATCGTTCGGTATCGAATTACTGAATGGTGTAGGCCTACTTATGACGGTTTAACTGTGTCATCAATGCCATTACTTTTACATATATTTCCACAAAACAGTCTGTAGTAAAATGTTAATTTTAACAATCAATTGAGAATAATGAAAAATCATTATTAAACGGGTTACCATACGTCCTCTTTTTTGACTTTTTTGAAAGTGTCCTCGGAGGACGCCCTTTTGTCCTCTTTTTTGAGATTTTCTCCTCTTATTTTGAAGTGACGTTCCGGCGAACATTTCGGAGTGAAAAACGGCGATATGAGCTCCGAGCGAAAAGTTTACCTTTTTTTTAGTCAACCGATGACAAAGTCGGAAAAATTCACCGATTTTTGAGAATTCTTCTCCGGTTTTGCAAGTCTCAAATTTCTGAAAAAGTGTCCTCTTTTTAGATTTCCAAGATATGGTAAGCTTATATTAAACCCATCCTTAGTTACTTATAGCCAATAAAAAAATTAAAAAAATTTTTTTTTTCAAATTTGTCGAATTTAACAGCCTTTTTTCTGGGTTTCCCACAAGAGTTGATCTTCAACATTTTAACACATGTTATAAGAGACGTTGAAAGACATATTGGTGAAGAAATTGTTTGGTAACAATATAGTTCACATATTTGTGAAATATTTCATAAAATGCCCTTACTACATGTATACCTTTGCATTATACTGGTACACTGAAGTTTGCAGCTTGATTGTTAGCTTTTGTCAAAGCTTCGGTCTGCTTCTTTGCGTTCCAAAAGCTGTTGACAGAGAGAAGCAGAGTAGGGGACTTGTAAAATTTAGGACCAGTACGTGACTGATTCTATTACACTGATTCTATGAGAAATGGTGCAGAGTGAAGAAGACATGAAAAGCGGATTTCATGTGGTAATAAAGTATAAGCTTGTTCGACTTTAGCGAAAAGATATCGTATTTGTTAATCATAATTGCGATAGAAAAAGAGAGAGCTAATGACAACACGACTCGTTGAATTTGGAGGTCACTACTGTATTTCACTCAATGAAACTGAGCTGATTATTATTAAGGTAGTTTGTAGAATATGCACCATGCCTATTATTGCCATTGATTTGTCACCTGTGTGTTACTTATCCTCTGGATCAGTGGTTCTCAACCTTTTTGGCTTCGCGGACCCCTTTTGACTGTCACGAACCTTCGCGGACCCCTCAAGGTTTATTTCAAATTTAGCTTAATTATAGTGCGACCGTCATCTGGCTTGTGCAAATATGAACTGTAGGCTTGTGATAAACTTAAACAAAATGACTTTTCTTGATAATAACAACATATATTTTATGTAGACATTGGTAGACTTTTATTATTCCAAAGCTAACTTTGCAGCAGCATTTCTTGAAGTTCGTGGTCTTAAAATCCACGTCTTCGATTTAATAATAACGAGTGCCGCAAATCCAATTCCACAAAGATAGATGAAGTCAAATTTAGTAATAACACTCAATGTGTAACGCTTCCGGCGACACTTTTGGTTTGATCGCAACATTTATGGCCCTATAATGAAGGAACATATTTTTAATGAACATATCACATCCAGCCTAGTCATTTTAACTAGCATCTCATCTTGGAAATTATTCTGGAATAGTGGTTATGTATATCACAGGATAAAATTGATTTCGTGGCGTGGAATCATTCCCTTCATTGGGAAAAATTAGAAAGAAAAAAACTTCAGGAGTTTTTATTTCAAACAACTTAACTAATTTGATGACATTGACTACGAAGTTGTCCTCGCCATGATTGATTATACTATCTCCATATATTTATTTTTTCCACAAACCCCAACAAAACG